>NC_054372.1:150917341-151129841 GCF_017654675.1 Xenopus laevis | reverse complement strand
GGTGACATTCATGGGCAGTACTATGACTTACTTCGGCTATTTGAATATGGTGGCTTCCCACCTGAAAGCAACTATCTATTCCTAGGAGACTATGTAGATCGAGGCAAGCAGTCTTTAGAAACCATCTGTCTGCTTTTGGCATACAAAATCAAATATCCAGAGAACTTCTTCCTCCTCAGAGGCAATCATGAATGTGCCAGCATTAACAGAATCTATGGCTTTTATGATGAGTGTAAGTTCCCACATTTTATTTTGATTTACTGAAAAAGGCAAACTTGTATTTTAACATCCTAAAAGGGAAAGAAAAGACCAAAGTATATGAAAGAGGTGGCTCTAGATAATATAAACTCTTGGCATAAAAGCGTAGATTGCGTTTTAAGACATTTTGCAATGTCATTTTATTTTAAATTTAGTCTTCACATTTCATACTAGAAAACTGCTATCTGTTTGCTAGGCTCACACTTACCCTCACATCCAGACAGTGATTTGAATGACAGGTTGGAAAGGTTATGTAAGTAAAGATAATTAACAATAACCATTAAATTGTAGCCTCTTCAGTAACATTTTGCAATGAAAGCAAGAGGAAGAACTGGAAGAGGAAACTCAAATATATAAAAATGTCCAGTTAAAATGCTTAAAGAATTGGCCATTGTTATTGTGCATAAAGTTGAATTTCTCAGTGCTTTTGCAGCTTATATTATTGTTCCACTGGTGATAGTAGTTTAGTAATGCTTGTTTTCATTTGCAACACCATGCTAGCTAGCAACCACAGGTGCTTTTGAATACTCTTCTGCATCTGCTTCGTGCTCCTTTAGGCTAAGGCCACACTAGGCGATAGCGCCGCGATTTGACTCGCCGCGACTTTTCGCCGCGACTTTTAAGCCGCAATCGCTGGGGAAACTTTTGCGCTGGCGTTTATGGGGAATCGCGAAAAATCGCCAGCGTAAAAACACACGCGGCGATCTTTTCTCTACTGTCGCTCGAAATTGCCTCGCTAGGCGATTTCGAGCGACAATAGAAAAAAGATCGCCGCGTGTGTTGTTTTCTATACAAGGGATAGAACAAATTAAGACAGGCATTAGAGGGGGTGACCTCCTGACGAAATTAAAGAAAAGAGAGGTATATTGGATCTTTCACCTACAGACCAGGTTGCCAATAGGCCTCAATTACACATTTGATGTGACTTGCTATATTTAATTATATTTTCTTATGACTTTTTGTGAATTACACTTTCGTATATGCCCTGTAACATGTATTATCTAACATATAGATCATTGTATTTGAACAAAGCCTGTAGTCCATTGGATGATACATGGCATTTGTAACATATGTATGTGATTGGTTTTACTAAGGGGAGGGACTATATGTGCTAGTATTTAAGGAACTAAATAAGAGAGACTAGTTGGATTCTGCCTATGACTAAGTGCTGGGTAAGCATGAAACGCGTTAGGCGTTAGAGGGATTACTATACATGTTTTTTAACTACTGATGTGAATAAAATATTTTTTTATTGAATAGCATGCTTTGGAGAAATTATTGAGATTGTGGTTTTGCCTCTTTTTGGTCACTAGAGGTCTCCAACATGCTTACTAATAGTATTTACTACTTCTGCTCCCAATTTGATTTAAATAAATTTTTTTAATTAAGCTTGTTTAGGACTAAATTTGACAGAGTATGGAAACTAATGCAGGAAGCGTCTCCAGATGCTGTGCACATTCACATAATCCTGGTAGCACATCACAGCTGCTGAACATCTTGAAATGAGCTGTGTAAAACTGCCAGTGTCAAGAAAAATAAACTTGCTGTTGACATGGATTTTGAAGTGATCATCAGTGAATGTGACACAGCTTTATTGATCGCATAATATGGCTTTGCACTTTTTGACATTGCCTTAAAAGCACTGAACAATTTTACATGTATTTTGATTTTGCTTCCCCATATACCTGACTTGTCAGCATTGTAGACTTAATGTTTCTGGTTTCTCTGAACTGTGGTACTCTACATTTCTCTTGCGAGGCAAAGTCAAAGCCTGTTGATATGGAAGGGGTTAACAGGTTTAATGAATTCACAACCACACTACATAAAGGGTCCTCGCTTGATTTATATATGAGAAATGTATGGCTGACTCTCATATTTGACTCTTTAGGTATGGGCGGTGTTCTGTATATTTGCATGTGCAATATTGTATTGTTTCACTGTTGAGCACAAGACGTGTGTGTGCTGTTTTTGACAATTGTATAATTTTATTTTTATCTAGGTAAAAGAAGATATAATATAAAGTTATGGAAAACATTCACAGATTGCTTTAATTGTTTGCCAATTGCTGCTATAGTTGATGAGAAGATCTTTTGCTGTCATGGAGGTAACTAGAACTGTTAATGTCTTAAAGGGATAACCCCCCCCATCCGAATTTGACAACTCAAAGCTGTCATAAAGTTTTCATATAAATCTTTTGCATGAACAATTCATTTCCAGTATGTGCAATACATTTCCAGTTGGTGAGTGACAGAGCATCATACCATTTGCAAAGTGGGGAGCAGGTCTGAATTGAGATTTAAAATAAGCCCTCTATTTCAAATACACAGGCCCACACAACCCCAATAAACAGTGACTGCCTGTCATCTTACTGCAGCACCTGGTGTTGCCAAAATCTACAAATTGCAAGTCCGGGTGCCATTCTTGGTGCCTAAATTCCATATTAAGGTGACCCTGATGACTAAACCCTAAAAAGCACAAATGTATTTATTGAAAAGACTTTGAACAGTGTTTAGACTGGTCAAAGGCTCTCAACGTTTTGGTCACTTGAAGGGGTTTAGGGACTCTACCTTTATGCAGGGTTAGGTAGCATTCCTCTGAGGTTATGGTTTTATTATTCCAGACCAGTAGCTTTGGCTGCCTTGGTTTGAAAATAGTTGGCCTTTCACATTTTCTTGGTAAGAATTTTGAAAATGAACTATGTTGCTGGTGGGAGTTGAGCTTGATAATGCGTTCAATATGTACCATTAAAGGCATGAATTTAACTACACAATTCATCTAATTGTATTTTTGGGTATGTACTGAGTGAAGTTATGGGATGCAGCTTATGACTTCCAATGCATGTGTGAACGCCAGTCTTCTGTGCTTTTATTTTCTGCTGTGCATTTGCGCCTGCTGCAGAAAGCTTATCCATGGCACTTCGATTTCCGAAGTCGACTCACAAGGAAACTTTGGGCGACTTCGGAAATCAAAGTGCTGCTAGTGCATTGCAGCAGGCGATTTTTCATTTTAGCAGGCGGAAGGCAGTTCGGGGGGATTGTAAACTGTCCCAGAGACCTCAGAGTTGCCTAGCATGCTCATCACAGCAGCCTTTTTAATCTTCAGTAAAATCCCAATTTGAACATTACTGAAGGGGTGGGAGTGGTTTGCTCTGTAATGTCTTTTAATGATTTTAACTATTTCATACTAACCGGTGATTTTATTTTAGGCTTGTCTCCCGATCTTCAGTCGATGGAACAGATCCGACGAATTATGCGACCTACTGATGTTCCAGACCAGGGTCTTCTGTGCGACTTACTTTGGTCTGATCCTGACAAAGATGTATTAGGGTGGGGTGAAAACGACAGAGGTGTATCTTTTACCTTTGGAGCTGAAGTGGTTGCAAAATTTCTTCACAAACATGATCTGGATCTCATTTGCCGAGCTCATCAGGTATGTTGTGAAATAAGCTGTATTATTGTCTGTTTATATTGTCAACCTGTAACCTTTAAGAGATGCACAAAGACTTGTTAATGGTGGAAAACCACTTTGTATATCTTTCAGTACAGCCTGTCATATTGCTGATGTGTGTATACGCAAATTAGGGTTCGGTATTCGGCTGAATCTTTCACAAAGGATTCGGGGTTTCGGCCGAATCCAAAAAAGTGGATTCCATGCATCCCAAATATATATATAGATATAGATATATATTCCCAATTTCATCCAGCACACCTTCAACGTTAGCTGACCCAGGTGCTATCCACAGATGCCACAAATAGAAAAATCCCAAAAATATAGATGCACACTGGATACGTTTTTAGAGTTTAAAAAGTCCAAAATGTTCTTTATTTACATATTTAAAAATAGACCTATTTTTAAATATGCAAGTTAATAAAATTTTGGACTTTTTAAGTCTAAAAATGTACCCAGTGTGCATCTATATCATGGAACTCTGAGGTAACTTGTAATCTCCTCATATTTTGCAACTGGGGGTACTTTATTTATTTTAATACACAAGTTTCAGTGAGTCATGTGACAGAAATGACATCAGAACTCACCGTTTATAACTGATGACATCAGAACTCACTGTTTATAAGGATATAATTTACAAGATATGCATGGCTTTTGTGTATTATATATATATCATGCTGGAAAATTGCTAACACTTGAGCTGTAAGCTCTTAACCAATGTCTTTGGTAAGTGAAATTAGCAAAACGGGTTATGGTTTGTTTTTGGGGAAATTTAGAAGGGAAAACTTGGTTCAGTTCTCCTGCTTCTAAAGTAACACTTGTTTGCCCCCCCACCCCCTGAATTAATGGTTGCATTTCTTTTTCAGGTGGTTGAAGATGGGTATGAATTCTTTGCCAAGAGACAACTGGTTACTCTGTTCTCAGCCCCAAACTATTGTGGGGAATTTGATAATGCTGGAGCAATGATGAGTGTAGATGAAACATTAATGTGTTCCTTCCAGGTATGATCAGTCTGCAGAACTTTTTTTTTTTATCTATTTTTTTTAAAATTTTGCTTAAAACCTTGTCCACACTGTTATTTAACAGTTTATTTAACCAAGTAGCTGGATTTATTTAACTAAGTAGTTTATGCCCTCTATCCTACTACTGCCTAATTAGACCTCTTTTTGGCACAGTAAGTGTTGTAGATCATAGGTCTTGTATACCTTTAAGATTATATATCAGTCTAGTGATGAAGAAAGTTCACTTGTGATTATAATAGCAATGTCTTCCTGTGGCAAGCAGTGACATCTACCACATTTCTCATTGTGTTTATGATATAAGTAGAACTTGGAAGGTTCTGTTTCATTAGGCTGCAAATGTTTCTCTCCATAAGTTTACTTTATAGCCTTTGCAGCAATTATTTCCTGTACTATACTTGTTTCTTATGGAGGAGCAGCTCATGCAGTATTAAGGTCCTTGCTAGTTTGAACTTTTCCAGCAGAGAAGCTAGGCAAAAGTACAGAACTTTTACGTTTGTGTGTTATGGACTTTCATGAGGCTGAACAATATGTACACATTAGTTATTGACGGCACCAGTCAATGGTTTCTTTTCTTAAAATGCCTTTATTAGGACATGGGCTCTGACCCCAAACAATTGGCAACGTTTCAGACCACATGGTCTTTTCTCAAGCCACGTGGCTTGAGAAAAGACTTTGTGGTCTGAAACGTTGCCAATTGTTTGGGGTCAGAGCCCATGTCCTAATAAAGGCATTTTAAGAAAAGAAACCATTGACCATTTAAGGGTATGTCTTAACTTTTTTTTTTTTTTTTTTTACATATGAGTGATATCCCTGCAATGATCACTAAACATTTGGTTTTTTGGTGTGTTACCACCATTAATGTAGACATGGTCTTGTGGTAGGTAACATGGGTGTGGTTTTAAGTGGGTGTTGTTTAAAAACTGGGCGTGGTCAACACTGGCTTCCATTATCGGTTCTCCACCATCTAGGCCAGAAAAATTACGGCCCTCAGTACCACAGATGTTGAACAGCACTGCTTTAGGCAAAAGTTTAGTGAAAAATTTAAGTGAAAAAGTGCCATTTTAATCCACCCCCTCACTTAAATTAATTGGAAGCAGCAATTTAGGCTGTAATTACTGATTGGTTGCTTGGCATGGTCAAAAGATGTTTAATATGGAGCATTGTGTAAAAATTTAGTGTAAACATGTATAATTGTGTATTATAAACATATAATGTGTGTTTTTAGCTAGAGAAAGCTACAGTGTGTTACCTGCACACACAAGTTCTGTGTTGCTCTCCACTTGCCAAACTAATATGCTGTGTGTCTGATACAGATTTGTATTCATTTTTTTTACTTTCAGATTCTAAAACCTGCAGAGAAAAAGAAGCCTAATGCAAGCAGACCCGTAACACCACCACGAGGCATAATCACAAAACAAGCAAAGAAATAAATAAAGCTCTTAATTTTTGGACTTGTATTATAGTATATAATCTCATTTTTTTTAATTGTGTAATGTGTCCTGGTTAGGTCCATCTAGATGTTTGTGGCTTTTTTTTCTGCTTCCTTTTTAATGAGTTGTATTTGCTACTGCGGTCGCTACTTTCTCATCCGCGCATTTTTCTATTGTAAAGCACATAGGCCATTTCATCTGCTGAATTGCTTCCCTTATGCCAGTGTTACTGTACACTCCAAAACTGTAAGCTTCATTATTTCCCTTTATAAAATACCTAAAGAGGGCACTCATGGGCTATAAGTTGCATATTGTTTCTTCAAACCACTGTGAACATTTTTATTTGTTTTAAAGGGATTTTTTTTGTCATGTTCTCACTTTGTATATCTGTCCATATTAGATTTCCCTTGACTTTGCCAGCATCACTGACTCGATGTATATTTAATTAAAGCACATTTCCCGTACTGTATACTTTAAATGATATTAAAGCCATTATTTTAATTGTGTTCTACTTCCTACAACTTGTATCTGCATTGTCAGTGTATTGCTCATGTCTTCCATAGCTATGGAGATGGGTCTGAAATTTTAGTGTCTGCATGGTTTATTCAAAAAATGTAAGAATGGATATTTAGACATAACAATGCACTTCCTAATGGCATTACATTTTTTTTTCTTTTTTATATTAGAGGGAAATAGATTTCCTCACATGAACTTGCGAAGACTTGGGACATGCCAAAGGTGTCACTTAATGTTTACTGGTTTCATTTATTTTCTTAATAAAGGAAATTTTTTGTTTGAGCCACCTGTACAGCTTTTGTTTATTGTAGGTTATCTAATGAAGTGTTTTTGTGGCTCTCGCTTTCATTCATGGGGCTTCTAGTTTTTTCACAAGCAGCTGAATTCAGTGATCCCTCTAAGGTGGGCACACGCACACATTTTGAGGCCAGTGTACACAACATATTAAGGTGCACATTAAGAATTTTGTGTGAAAATACACAATTTTTTATAAATCCTGACCTGAGCACACCGTTTAAAAAAAAAAAAAAGTGCACACACACGTTTAAGGTTGAGAAGGAATTAGAGGGAACTGTATTGGCACTATTAAATAAGTGCATAAACTTCTGTCAAAGATGTAGTGTGAACAGTACATGATCTGTACAGAAACTTGAGGTTTTACCACACGAAAAAGTGGGACAATTTTATTAATCCACTTTATCGGTAAAAAGGTCCCCTGCTATTTGTCTATAATGTCCTCTAATGTACTTGTAAAGTGTAATCATGTCTCCTCACAAGCGCCTTTTTTCCAGAGAAAACAACCCCCAACCTTGACAGTATACCCTCATAATTTAAGTCTTCCATCCCTCTAACCAGTTTAGTTGCAATAACTACCCACTACTATAACATCCGGGGTACGCCACCTCCCCATTGTCTTTTTTCCTGTCCAGGTCACTGTGTTTGGCTTACAGTGTTACCAGGGCCTAGCTCTCTCTCTTTCCCCTGATGCCTCCCAAATGCTTCCTGGGGGTATTGCAGCGGAGAAGGACCATTGGCTGGGTCATTGGTCCACCTATTTGGCTCACTGCTCTGCTAGCCTTAAACGATGATGGTATAGTGCGGTCCTATGCACTGCTGGCTACCGGACGCGTGCTTCGCTTCAATACCCGGATACGCGTCACTGGAAGTTCGTCTCACAGAGCCAGCGCTTCTGCGTTCCGACGGACGTGGCGTCACTTCCTCCCTCTCTCGCTATTTTATAGCGCACTGGTGTTCTGGTATGACGCTGACGGCGGTTTGAATCAGAACAGTGGTTTTTTTTCTGGTGAGAGAAGGGAAAATAGAAAACTTTACTTTTTAATTTTGGGTGGTCATTGTTAATCAACCTATGTTCGCTAGGTTGTGGATGAAGATGGAGCCTGGCTCTGGAAAAGGGACGCAGGTAAGGGGAAGAAGTGATGTTTGTTATGGCTATATGAGACAGTTTGTGAGGCTGATGGATGCCATTTCCATTATAGCCTCTCTGCCTCTGCGGAACCATAGAAAGGAGACAGCCATCAATCAAGGAAACAGTCTATTGACTCCCAACCTTCTATGGCTGAGCCTCAAGCCTCTCCCATTCCGCAATTGGATGCTTTGGTGTCTATTATCAAGCAAGCAGTAGTGCAGGGGGTGCAGGAAGCCTCTGTGTCAACTAGGAGACCTAAAAGGGCTAGAGAAGTGCTTTATGATTCTCTTTCTGAAATATCTGAGGAGGAATTCTATGACCCTGCAGATGTTCAGTCTGATTTATCAGAAGAAGGTGAAGTCCTTTCGGATGAAGAATTTGCCTTTGATTCTTCAGCTATAGATTGGCTGATTAAGGCAGTGAGGAAGACACTTAGTCTAACAGAAGAATTGCCAAAAAGCTCCTGCTGATACATTATTTCTGTCTTTGAAGAAGCGGTATTCTACTTTTAAGAGATGATTAATTCAGAGTAGAAAAAGACAATGTCTTGGAGCCGAGGGCCATAAGATTAGCTCTTTTGGCATTTGCAGAAAGAATTGCCCACAAATGGGTGAGGATCCGTTCAGACAATGCCACGGCCGTGGCTTATGTACATAGACAAGGAGGCACCAAGAGTCGTCAGTTGATCGAGGAGCTTTCAACCATAATGTCCTGGAGCGGAGGTAAATATCAAAGGTCTAGTAGCACTTCATGTACGAGGCAGGTTGAATATTCAGGCGGATTTTCTAAGCAGAAATGCTTTAGATCCAGTAAAATGGTGTCCGAATTTGTTGGTGTTCCATACCATACCATTGAGTTTTTTCCAAAGGTTCTGTCACAGTTTCACCTAGATTTGGAGATAACGCTACCCTCATTCTGTCCAAATCCCAAGACTGAACAGGTGCATTTGTTGCATGCTTTAGATTTGGTGAAAGCAATAGCTCATTACTTGGCCCGTACAAAAGCATGGAGGAAAACAGACTGTTTGTTATCCCCAGGGGTCCAAGAAGAGGTATGGCCCCTTCCAAGGCGACCATTAGTAGATGGATCGTGTGCTGCATTGTATTTATTTATCACAAGGCAGGCAGGGCACTGGCAGCCTCCTGGGCGGCAGAAGCAAAAGCTCCGCCAGATGTGATCTGTAAAGCGGCCAGGTGGTCTTCCTTTAACACCTTTATCAGACATTATAAACTAGACGTCTAAGGGTGGCCATACACAGAGAGATCTGCTCGTTTGGCGATGTCCCCAAACAAGTGGATCTTTCCACCGATATGCCCACCTTGAGGTGGGCAATATCGGACTGATCCAATCGTGGGCCCTAGGGCCTAACAATCGGATCCTAACGATGCCTAACGGGCGTTCGGATCGCGGGACCGCATCAACAAACAGATGCGACCACGATCCGACAGGATTTTTAGTCCCATCTGATCGAGATCTGGCTGACTTTGGGCCAGATCTCGAGCTGTCTGTCGGCAGCTTTTATCGGCCGTGTATGGCCCCCTTTACTCTCCCAAGAGGCTAGATTTGGGAGAAAAGTTCTGCAGGCTGTGTTGCACGCATAATAAATTCTATAAGCATCAACTGTGTCCCTCCATTCTTTTGGCTTTGGGAATTCTCATGTTGGTGAAGAGCTGCCATGGGTGGCTTGGGAAATAGAGAAATTCTTTCTTACTTACCGTAATTTCTATTTCCAAGTCACCTACCATGGCAGCATTCACCAACTTCCCTCCCTTCTAGAGCTACGATACATAGACAATGATTAACCCTTTCCTGACCAGTGACCTGAGGGGAGGGGAATACATGTTTGTGAATGCTGCCATGGTAGTGACTTGGAAATAGAAATTACGGTAAGTAAGAAAGAATTTCTCTATTTTCAGCGCAGAAGTCGGCTACAGCAGCACTACATCCCTGCTTCCCCCCCGCATACTTCAATAGCCCTGAAAATGTCTCTAAAGTATTTCTCACCTATCAGTGCAGAGTAAGCCAAGTGGATCTTGTGGGCGCCTTCTTCCAGATCGCATCTTTAATAGAGTGCCCCATTGGGGCATGCACAGTTGGAGCGGTCTTCCGGTTCTTACAAACTGCACATGCGCCAAAAGTGCCAGAAGAGGACCCAAAGAAATCCAAAGATCCGGAAGATGGCTTGCATGAGCTCCGATGGGCTCAATCTGCACTGATAGGTGAGAAATATTTTAGGGACATTTTCAGGTCTATTGATTATGCGGGGGGGGGACTATCTAAGTTAGTAGGTAGGGGCTTTTCTTAATTGTGGGGTTTAGTTTATCCATGTATTTTACTCAGGTCATAAATGTTTACCTTCATCAGAACCATATTCTTTCATAAACTACAAAGTCTGATGAATTTGCAGAAAAATCCTTCCTGCCAAAGCTCTTTTGAATAGTTTACCAATGTGCATAGGATTACAAAACCATGTAGACTTTTTAAAAAGCAAATAAAGTAAAATGCGATAAAATCACTAAAACCTAATATTAAGAAAAAAAAGTGGTTAAAATCACCATTTCACTAAACACCAAAATAAGTTCAAAAAGTAATTACAATTTTCAACCAGGAGATGGGGGTGTATCATTACATTTGTAGGCTGGTGTGTTAGAGCCTATTTACAATGACCCACACAGTGTGCATATTGCAAATACATACTTGCATTAAACCTTGTATTCATTGCAAAGAATAAAGGCACTGGTACAGTAAAATATGAGCTTTTGAAGGGAAAATGCTGCTTTGATGTACATGAAATTTAGATTGAAAAAAAGTATTCAAACATTCTGTTAAAATTAGGGATGCAAAGAATCCACTATTTTGGATTTGGCCAAACCCCTAATCCTTCGCGAAAGATTTGGCCGAATATTGCATATGCAAATTAGGGTGGAAAGGGGAGAAAAAATTTTACTTCCTTGTTTTGTGACAAAAAGACACACGATTTCCCTCCCCGCCCCTAATTTGCATATGCAAATTCGGATTTGGTTCAGCCAGGCAGAAGGATTTGGCTTACACCGAATCCTGCTGAAAAAGGCTGAATCCCGAACCAAATCCTGAACCGAATAGTTAAAATAAAACTTGCCTGTTAGTTGGTCCAGAGGAAGGCAAAGCCTTCAGTCTCTACCTCTTGTATCAGTTTTTACTTTTTTTGTATGCAATCTCTAGGTTCAGTATATACCCATTTATTGTACAGTGCTGCAGAATATGTTGGTTCTTTATAAATACGTTAATACTATAGAGAATAAAGTACCCCCTATTGTAAAATGTAAGCATATTATAAGTCACTGAGGACCATGTACAGGTCATGGAACGTCAAGGTTACTGCTAATATCCTGTTATTTTCCAACACGGGCTACTTTATTTATTAAAAAAGTTTGAGTGAGTCATGTGACAAAAATGACATCACTAACCTCTGTTTATAACTGTTAACATCACCAAGAGCAGTTTATAAGGATATCATTTACAGGATATTCATGGCTTTTGTGTATTATTATAATATTAATAAAGACAAAAAAACTCCATCTGAAGCCTTTCCAATTTGTTTGAGAGGAGGAAAGAATCCTTACTGGTTCCAAGATTGAACCATTCCCTGAATCAACTTTTTCCCTTCCTAAAAAGTCATCTAACTGCTTCTTGAAGCTACAGTATCTACCAGTACAACCACTTTACGGAGAAAAATTCCACAACTTCACTTTAATTCAGGGCTGGGCCAAGTCAACTGGGGAGGGGAGAGTGAACACGGCCTAGGGGTAGGCAGGTACCTGCCCAGCACCTCCTATTGTTGGGCCCTAGGTGGGTGTCTCTTCTGTCTACCCTAGTTCTGGCCCTGCATTAATTACAATGCACCCCATGTATAAACTATTGACAACCACCCTCTGTACACAATCCTGTCACTCAACCCATTATCAATATATTTAAGACAGAGACAGTTTGTGTCCCTTTGTAAAATGTATAATGAAGCAATAGAAATCTTAATGAATCAGATGAAAATTGAGCGTAGGACTGGCCAGATATCGGATGACTTTGACGTAGTTGTCCAGCTTAAATATATTGCAATATATGGACAAACAATCCCTGTTTTGTTTAAAGGGTAAGGCATTTTTCAGTAGCAGTATGCACAAAATGTCTCTGTCTTAAAGGGGAAGGAAACCTAGTTTCCAGGGGGGAGGAGGGAGGGTGGGCAACAAACGGGAGGGGGGGTGGGGGGTTTGCGCTGACTAGGTTTCCTTCCCCTTTAAATATATTGATAATGGGTTGAGTGCAGAGGAATCTTGTATTTGTCTATATGTATTTTGTGGTCACAGCCTCATTGCACCCCCGCCTAATGGTTTTAAAAAATAGTGGTGAGCACAACTTTCCCTTGTTTGTTATAGTTCTACGGGAGCAGTGACCAGCTCCATGTTGTAGCTCCCACCCTTCCCAGCTATAGTCAGGTGATCCCACTGGTGTCTAATAAAAGGGCAGCCAAGTTTGGGAGTTTTACTTTGAAAGCAGCTAGTAAGTTGCAGGTAAAACTTAGTCCCTTTGTAAAATATACAATTAAGCAATTGAATTCTTAATGAATCAGATGAAAATTGAGCGTAGGACTGGCCACATATGGGATGACTTTGACGTAGTTGGCCAGCTTAAATATATTGCAAGATATGGACAAACAATCCCTGTTTTGTTTAAAGGGTAAGGCATTTTTTAGTAGCAGTATGCACAAAATGTCGCTGTCTTAGATATATTGATAATGGGTTGAGTGCAGAGGACTCTTGTATGTGTCTAAAGGTTTAAGGCTTGGCAACTCTATATAAATACTGTAACATACTAGAAAAAGCAAACCTACACCCATGCAAAACATATCTGTACAACTGTTTGAATTTCAGTATAAAAAAAGTTTAGATTGTAGGTAAGTGTGACTATCCTGTTTATATAATGCACATGTTTTCTTTGGGTGGCTTACTGGATTTTTAGCGAGAACAAAATGCTAAACTACTACCATTAATATTTCACACACAATGTTGATTAAGACAATGGTTCAGTTACATAGTGCTAAAATGGGCGCAGAATTATAAATTGGAAGCTATTCAAAAAAAAAAAGGACTGTTGAGAAAATATGGTTTAAAGTGATTTTTTTTAATGATTTTGTCATTTTCAGTAATACAAAAATAATAGTTTCCAACATATTAATCACATAGCATAATGGGGAAGGGGGGTTACATTTGAGGGCAAGAAAAACAGTGTGCACTCTAGGTCCTGTCTTATCAAGCCTCCTAATCAACTAATCAACCCATTATTGCAGTAGAGGTACATCCATTCTCTGTTTGAGAGTGTTATGAGAGGTGGTCTTTTTAGTATCCATGTGTCCCATATTTTGGTACATAGCTCCATCTGGTAGTCCAGTTGATATTTAAGTAATTCATTAGCATCTATTTATTCAATATTGTCCAAAGCTTTAGAAATGGACAGTGTGTTGGATTTCTACTGAGCTGCAATGTGGACCCTGGCAGCCAAACACCTTGCACCCCAGGTAATGCTACACTCTGCTCAAAGCATCAGGAGGCATAGGCCACGCTATGCTGTGCCCCATTGCATTCTGAATCTTCTGCTGCTACCTTAAGGTGGCCATACACGGGCCGATAAAAGCTGCCAACAGACTGAGTCAGCAGCTTATTGGCCCATGTGTGGGGCCCTCCAACGTGCTTCCCCGATTGATATCTGTCCGAAAGTCGTTCGGGCAGGGTTAAAAATTCTCGTTGGATCTCGGACCACATCTGTTTATTGATGTGATCCCGCGATACGACTGCCCGTAATCCGATATCGCCCACCTCAAGGTGGGCATATCAGGGAGAGATCCGCGTATTTGGCAAAATCACCAAACAAGCGGATCTCTACGTGTATGGCCACCTTAACTTGTGCATCTGAAAGATGGGCAAGTTAGGGGACAGGAGGAGATGTTAGGGGACAGGGCTACAAAAAAAATCACTAAATAATCACTAAATAATTACAAAATTTCTCCAGTGTTGGTACATTTGGCAATAAAAACCTTATATATTGTAGACTGATCAAAACTAATTGCTTACTGGTCAAACATTCATGTCAGTTTTCGACCCCCATTGAGTTATGAGAAAGCACTGCTGAGTGGAAGCCTTGAAAGCACTTATCTATTTAGTGTGAAGCAGTCACACAGCAGTACTTGAGCTTCATCTACTAAACCAGTCAGACCAATGCAAAGGCTACAAAAGCAAGTTGTGGTCTTGACCTGTTTTGGGTCCATGAGATCATAGAATCAACCTGAAATCATACAACCCCACATGAAAAGATTGAGGGAGAGGGCTAGATTGTATAGGTAGGATGTTAAGAAACTAAATGCCTTTTAGCAAGTATTTTTATTCTAACACAAGCACATTTCAGTTCTGTGGAAGGGTATTTGCCCCTTTTTGACCTTGGTTAATTGCACTTTGCATCATTTTTTCCATCTTAATTTTATCAATAAACATTAAACGAATCGTCTCTTAGTAAAAAAATCTAAACAATGCACAACCACCCTTTTCTTTTTTATCGTATTGCTCAACCTGGTTAATCATCTGCAATAGCTTTGGTTACATAACATAAAACATAAAATGTTAAAACGGAACATCAACAGAAATAAAAACATAAATACTTGTAAATAAATGGAGGCGTGAGACTGTGTCCTTTGTGACCTTCTAAATTTTGTAGGAAAAAAAGTCAACAATTTTTGATTGGGGACCTCAAGGAAGAAACAAGAGTTTGAAAGGCTCCAGTGCAATACTACGAACGGGGACCCATCCTGCATCCAAGTACAACCCTTAAAACTTTTAGGCCCCAGTCAGGCTCCATTTAAATGCAAAACTAGAAAGGCAATGCCACGGGGTCTTATTTATCCAATAGCTGATGTGTAGGTACTTGTGTAGCTGCTGTGACTTGACACAGTGCACTATACCTTTAACTGTATAGATGCAGAATGATGTCATAAGATACACATTCTATCACTTTTTGGAACCATTGGAAATAGTATAAACTGTTTTTATAAATCCCTTTTTACGCTATATTTCCATAACCCTTGACCATCTTTATGATTGCAACAAATTTAAAAACAAGTATGGGACCTGTTATCCAGAATGCATTGGACCTGGGATTTTTCTTAATTTTGACCATCATAGTAAATCACGTAAACATTGAATAATCCCAAAAAGCAAATACATTTTAAAAATCTGGATTATTTCATTACAATGGAGTCTATGTAAAATGGACTTTCCGTAATTCTGGTCTTTCTGGATAATGGGTTTCCAGATAACAGATCCCATGCCTGTATTCACTTTCCTGAAAGCATTTTATATTGTTTATTCAGTTATTTTAAAGTTATATGAATTGAATGTTTGTTTATAGGACACTTTTATATGTACTGAAACTTCTGTTCCCCTGTATTCATTATCTCCCAGACTTCCTGAATGCACTTATATCCTGGAGTATCTGGTTTAGCAAGGCTGTAAAACCTACTGTCTGAATTGTCTATTTAGGAATAAATGAGGAATAAGGAAGTAAATCACTATTAGACTAGAGGACATTTTCAGCCTAATACATTTCCAGGGGAAAGCTGTTCATTCATTGCCTCACAGCACATACTATACATAATAAAATCCTAACGATGAACAAATGGGCTTTCTGCTGGTAAACAATTGTTACCTGAAATTATATAATTTTTCTGCACATTTTACCCTGTATGACAGTAAACCCTAGATCCCTTGGATATAACCATTCATGATATTCTAAAATGGGGTTGCCCAATCTGCAGTCCATCTCCAGTTGGAATATCAAACTCTAGGGCCTTAGACATGTAAGTCTTGCAGGGTTTTTTTTAATGTGAAAGGTGGATAACAGGGTAACAGATAAAAGAACTGAATCTGTTCGCCTGAAGAATAGCTGCCTTTGCTTTTCTCCCACATTTATTTGTTGTAAATATGACATGACAAATTAGGATCCAAAATGATATAGTAGGTTTAAAACAAGAGATTGAAATCAAGAAGGAGTATTTAAGGTTAATGGCCAGCAGGTCCGGACTGAGAATTAAAATAAGCCCTGGCATTTCAAGTACATAGAGGTCCAATCAGCCCCCACCAGCCCACTAAATAGTGACTTTCTATGGGACCTTATAGCAGCCCCTCTGGCATTTGCCAGAACCCACAGATTGCCAGTCCGGGCCTGATGGCCAGATATAATATTTTTGCTATATGGTACATTTCCATTGGCCAGTTTACAATACTACAGGGTGTCTGCCCTTTTTTAAAACCCCAAATTGGATGACTTGGTGGGAAAAAAAGCTTACTGCACCTTGCCTAGGAATATGACTTCAGCAGTCAGAACCTGTAATGCAGAGAATATAAACAAATATTCATGTAGCCGCCATACTACTTGTTGACTTTTAGTTACCTTATATTATAAAAAAAGAGATACATTATTCTATATATTTCTGTGTAGCTGTTAATGTGAAAACAGGAAGCCATGGAAATGCACAGACTATTCACCTGTAAAATTCCCCATGGGAATTTTTTTTTTTTTGTATAATTTAATTACTTAATGATCTGAAACAATAAATACATCACAGCAGAGGTTCCTGCAAAATATGTAACACCCCCCACTTCCCTTAATATTTTGTGGCATTTCACTGTGGGACCTGAATTCCCCGCCAGAGCTGACTATTCCTTTGTCCTTGTTCCCCCATTTGTACCGGACTACTCAAACTAATTGGTTGATTGGCAGGGTCTGGAATGGGGAAAGGGGGTACTAAAGGGGGTGTAATTTGTGAACAGTCCATTTTGCAGTTTTACTATCATGACCAATACAGGTGCCCCTCACTACTATATCTGCTGGGCAGTCCCTTCCCAGATGCTATTATAACCTCACTACTATAGGCACCATGTCCCCCTACTCTTCCTAATATTCCGCATCCCCTCACAGAACCGGATATTCTCAGTTTTGATTGTGCCCCCTCCCTACATTTTCTGGTAATTGCAAAATTTTATATATAGTGTTGGTGTTTGGCGTTTGTTTCCTTTTGTCCATTCTAGTTTGGCCCTGCAATAAACCTGAATTATGATGTTATTGTGACAGTATGTTTACTGTTTACACATTCAACATGATAAAGCAGTGAGTACAAGTAACGCCTCAAACGTTATGCTGAGGGAGTGATAGTGGGATTTATCCTGTGTCCATAATACTGCTTAGTAGATAAGTTGTAAGAACAAGGAGCAAAAGGTGAGTTATACAAGTGACCGTGATATTGGGCTCTGGCTACAGGTATACAACCAGGTCGTTACTGAACAGTCTAGAGGTGAGTACCCCATGCCATACTTACACAGTACAGCATGTTAAACTATGTTTTACTGCAGCTAAGCAGCTCATGCAGCACAAGTGAGAGACTGCTGCAATCACCATAACAACAAAGCTTCAGAATTGTAGAAAGTAGGGAACACATGGGGCAACAAGTGATGGGAATCTCTGAGGAATCTAATCAGATTACAGTAAGTGCTACTCAGAGGGATATTTACACAGAGTCCTGGACTTAACTAGTATTTCGCAAAATTCGTTCTGTGGACCAAAAATTGGCCACCAAGGTTTGTAGCTTCTGGTTGCTGTGCAGTCGGGTCATTGAGACTTTTAAAGGACACGTCTCTGCTTGTGTTTGCTTTCACATTTCTGGTACATTTTCCAACTTGTTCCAAATTCTCCCATGTAAAATTGGCCATACATGCCAAGACTTTGGTTTGGTGGGTTGGCTGATTTTGACCCTCCTTCCAGGCCATGTGGGCAAGTATGCAAGCAGGTCGGGCCACTTCTACAGACCATCCTGTGATATTGCTGAATCTCATGATGATCTGATAAGTGTGAAAATGTCAGGAAGATGGCAAGTCCCTCTTTTCCTACAGTTCAAACCAAATATACAGGAAAGCAATGTATAACACTAGATAGTTTCCCCATACATGACTGGATTTTCTTCTACAAACTGGTGGTAATAAACAATCAGCAATAAGCAACCAATAAGATAATTACTTACATTAGTCTTGCTGCTCTCACCAGTGATTGCTGAATTCTGATTGGTTGCTAAGAGATACAGCTCCTGATGAAAATGATCTCTAGTTTACTGAGTTCCTCCACTATTGTGAAATTCCACTCCGTCCTTAACTTTTTCAAAGCACAACTCCTCCTGCTACACTTGGGGTAAACTTACAGTCTTGGCTTCTCTGCTGCCTCAGCTCCCTGCTCTCAAGTTACCTCACGTTATTATCTGTCCCACCCTCTGGAGTCACTCTCTCAAGTCTGTGCTACAGATATTCAGCTGCAGAACTACTGGATATGTCCAACAGGAAGGGAAGCTTCTAACAGCCATTGGAAAGCAGTAGCTGTGCAGCAGCAGCAGCAGGAGATGGGGCTGTGCAGGCAGAATTTAGGAGGCAGCAGAAGCCAGAAAGGTTAGAAATTAATCCATTACCAATAATATTTGCCACATTCCTGCAACAGCCAGTCCCCCAGCAGCTAGCCCTCCTTATTCTCTCTCTCTGCTCCTCATGTCCCAATTCCCAGGCAGCCCTCCATATTCTTTCTCTCTGCACCATATGTAACAACTCCCAGACAGCTCTTCTTATTCTCTCTCGGCACCTCCTGCATCAACCCCCAGGCAGCCCTCCTTATTCTCTCTCTCTGCACCTCATGTCCTAACTCCCAGACTGCCCTACTTATTCTCTCTCTCTTTGCATCTCATGTAACAACTCCCAGACAGCCCTCCTTATTCTCTCTCTGCACCTCATTTCCTAACTCCCAGACTGCCCTACTTATTCTCTCTCTCTTTGCATCTCATGTAACAACTCCCAGACTGCCCTCCTTATTCACTCTCTCTCTGCTCCAACCACCAGGCAGTCCTCTTTATTCTCTCTGTGCACCTCATGCATCAACTCCATGTAGCTCTCTAATTCTCTCTCTCTGCACCTTATGTCCCAACTCCCTGACAGCCCTCCTTATTCTCTCTCTCTGCACCTCATGTAACAACTCCCAGGGAGCCCTCATTCTCTCTCACCTCCTGCATCAACCCCCAGACAGCCCTCCTTATTCTCTCTCTCTGCACCTAATGTCCTAACTCCCAGACTGCCCTACTTATTCTCTCTCTCTCTTGGCATCTCATGTAACAACTTCCAGACTGCCCTTCTTATTCTCTTTCTCTCTGCACCTCATGTAACAACTCCCAGGGAGCCCTCCTTGTTCTCTCTCTCTGCACCTCATGTAAAAACTCCCACGGAGCCCTCATTCTCTCTCAGCACCTCCTGCATTAACCCCCAGACAGCCCTCCTTATTCGCTCTCTCTGCACCTCATGTCCTAACTCCCAGACTGTCCTTCTTATTCTCTCTCTCTCGCTTTGCATCTCATGTAACAACTCCCAGACAGCCCTCCTTATTCGCTCTCTCTCTGCTCTAACCACCAGGCAGCCCTGCGTATTCTCTCTGTGCACCTCATGTACCAACTCCCATGCAGCTCTCTAATTCTCTCTCTCTGCACCTTATGTCCCAACTCCCTGACAGCCCTCCTTATTCTCTTTCTCTCTGCACCTCATGTAACAACCCCAGACAGCCGTGCTGCTTATTCTCTATCTCTGCGCCTCATGTCCCAACTCCCAGGCACCAGGTGATCTCCCAGGCATTTCTCTCTAATTGTCTTTCTCTCTCTGTACCCCATGCAGCAACTCCCAAACATCTCTCTCTAATTTTCTGTCTCTGAACTTCGTGCTCTAAATCCCAGGCACGACTTTTATTTTCTCTGATAGTTGGGATAGATAGATAGATAATAGATAGATAGCATACCTCCCAACTGTCCCTTTTTCTGAGGGACAGTCCCTCTTTTGGCAGCTCAACCTGCAGTCCCTCATTTGTACTGGAAAGTCCCTATTTTCTCTGCACTGACACAGCAAAAAACAGTTTCTTACTTAATTGGCTTTTAGCTGAGAGCCCAGAACAGCCAGCAGGTGCAAATAAGATACTTTGTAACAATTTTGAGAACACAAAAAACCAGTTTAGATATATTTTCAAACTTTCATAACCTGCCCAATTTTGTAAAATGAACATGGTAATTAGGGGGTGTGGCCACAGAAAGGGGCGTGGTAAAAAGTCGCTGCTATGTGCGAAAAAAAAATGTTGTCTCTCTTTTTACTTCCAAAATGTTGGAAGGTATGAGATAGTAAGTAAAACTGTGCCTATTGTGTTGAGGGAAATAGCCTCTGGGAAGGACTAGTGCTGTCGGATCGCAGACGTGCGAGTTATAGTAGTTGTAGTAGTTGTAGTAGCAGTGAGAGAGGGATAATAGGGAGGTGAGAAGTATTTTGCTGACAGTACACTTGGCTGCTGCCAGTTGAAGAAATAGTAACGGGGAGGGAGCTGAGAGGAAGTGCTGTTAGTGGGATTCATCCGCTGAGCACAAAACTATTCAGTAGGTAAATTGCAAGTGCAGGGCCAGGGGAGCGCAAGGAGCAGCGATCGTACAAGTGGTTGAACTATTGCGCTGGAGCTACAACAAGCCGGCTTGAACAGTCCCGGGTGAGTACACCATGGCGGCCATATGTAGTAGCACTCTGCTAGATCTGCAACGAGTTCAAGGGTCTGCTTTGCAGCTATAAGCACCGCAATTACCATAGCAACGGACCTTTAGGCTTTTCATACAGCAGGTACAGCTCGTATAGGACCGCAGGGCTACAGATGATGGAGGCAAATAAGTGCATTTTAGTGTCTGTCAGAGGCAAAGTCACACAGAGTCAATGAGCCCTAACACTATTTAGTGGCATATTTGATTTGGAACCAATATAATCCGAATTTGCCGTATTTTTTTTTTTTTACATCTTTACAGACTTCAAATGGGGGTCACTAACTCCAAACAAACTATTGCTCTGTGGGCTTACAATTTTACTATTTTTGTTATTTTTTTTATTATTTATCTTTCTGTTCAGTCCCTCTCCTGTTTAAAATCCAGTCTCTCATTCAACCCACTGCCTGTTTGCTAAGGTATACAAGACCGTAGCAACCAGATAGCTGGTGATATGCCAAACTGAAGAGCTGCTCAACAAAAAGTTAAATAACCAAAAACAAAGAAATGAAAACCAAAACACAAAAAATTAAAACCAATTGGAAATTGTCTCAGATTACCAATTTCACCAGCGCAATGGCATTCGCGACGCTTTGATTTCCGGAGTTGCCCCACTTTGCCTCGCGAGGAAACTTCAGTCGACTTCTGAAATTGAAGTGCCGCGAGTGCATTGGCGCAGCCGTTTTCTCATTATAGCAGGGGAAAGGAAGTTCGGGGCAGAAGAGGCGATTAGTCGCCAGCCAACTAAATCTCCCCGAATCTGCCCGTGTGCCTTTTGCCCTAAAAAACATAAGTACATAAACCATTTAAACTAGATCACTTTCTGTGCTGCTACACACAGCCAGCAGGCATATACAAATGTCAATATTACAGTTTGAAAAACATATTTGCTGTGATATTCTTGTATGAACCTCCTTGCTTTGCAGTCTGGACACAGAGTTTGTGCAGTTCGTTGCAAGACATTCAATGTACATGTGCACTGCTCCCCCAATATGCTGGGTGTGCATAAATAGCACTCAAGAAGAATTGGAGAATTAAGTTAGTGCCAGATTACCAAAAAAGTAACTATTTTCAGTTGGCCATTATTTAATAGAAATACCATCAGGCCTTGATACAAAAATACAGTTACATCATTGTAAACACTATTAGGTTCTATGCATATTGCATTTAAAAAAGTACAAACGCACCCAAAACAATGGCAGTTCTCTAGGTATCAACTAAAACCTTCATAGTGCACTGAGGATGCCAGTTCCACAATTTCTGGAAAATAAAGACAGATTGTTGGTCTTATTTTCTACACTGTACATAAAGGGGTACAGTACTTTTAGGCTTTGGGCAGTGGCTGTTGTCAGACTGTGTATTTGTGGAGGCTAAAAGAAACAGATCAGTGCTCCTGCCCCATTGATTTGAATAAGATCGGCATGTGAGTGGTCACACATAGCGGAGCTGAAACTGAGGTCAGTGTGTGGCCGCACACAGACTGATCACATTCAAATCAATGGAGTAGCAGTACTGAGCAGATCTGCTTCGCTCAGCCTGTAAAATTACAGGCTGACAACAGCCACTGACAATAGCATGTGTGTCCATAGTTAAGTTAAATTTCATTATGTTATAGAATGGCTAATTCTAAGCATCTTTTCATTTTTTTTAAAGTTTCTGATTCTTTCCAGCTTTCAAACAGGGTCTCTGAGTCTGGCCCCATCTAAAATGCTCTGTATGGCTACACATTTATTGTTATAGCTACTTTTTATTACTCATCTTTCTATCCAGACTCTTTCCTATTTATATTCCAGTCTCTTATTCAAATCAGTGCATGGTTGCTAGGGTAATATGGGCCCATAGACTTGTGACCATAGACTTGTATGGCGTCATGCGTAAAAAAAAGACGCGCGTCAATAAACATTTTGGTGAAACGAAATGGGTCAAATTCACCCATCCCTACAGACAAGTCTTCAGCGCTGAGTTACTAGTGCTCCCTCTAGGCGCGTACAGCAGGTCCTCTCTCTCTGCCGGGCCCAACCGATTCTCTGTCTGCAATGACGTCTTGCACCGCAGCCCAATGCGCATGCACATCAGTGCGCCAGTGCGTCAAAGTGGAAGGCACCAAGTCACGCTCCCAGGAGGTGGAGCACTTTCAAAATTATACATGGCTTAAACAAACCCCACAATGGATTGGAGGCATGCATTTTTTTTAGTATTGTAATGATTTTACTAAAGACCACATGGGAACTGAATTGTAAAGTTTAAAAAAAAAAATTCCCAGAGAAGTGAGCCCCCCCAGTGATTGCACCCTAGGCTGTTGCCTACCCTGCCTACCCCTTGGCCCGGCTCTGCCCTCCCGCCTTCCTCCCTGCATAGCGTTCTACAAGCATAAGAGGCACATTTATTAAACGTTGAATTTAGAATTCATGTGAGTTTTTTAAACTCTATTAAATTCTAATATACTCGAAAATTCGACTGGGGGGGTCATTTATAAAAAAAATTGAATATCTAAAACTCAAAAACTCACATCAAATTTGACTAAACTCGAAAAAAACTTGAATGTCAGGAAGGCTACTAATATATCCAAATTGGTTCCCGGACCTCTCCCATTGACTTATACATGAACTTGGCAGGTTTTAGGTGGCGAATAGTCGAATTCGAGTACTTAAAGGGCCAGAGTGTGATAAATCTCGAAATTCTAATTAAAACTCAAATCGATTTTGGATAATTCACTATTCGAATTTGAAAGTTTTGACCGTAAAAAAAAAAATTGGAAATTCAAATTCAAATTTTTGATTCAACCCTTAATACATCTGTGTCCCATTCAGCAACACTGACCTAAATGTGCAGAGTAGCACAGCAGAGCTCAGGGGCACCATGTTCAATTAAGCCAAGGTTAATCATGGAGGCCAATGTGTCACAGAGAAGTCTTTCTTCAATAGTTCTGGATAACAGATCCATACATACAATACCATTATCCTTAACCCATCACAGGCCGGTAGAACTTTACCAGCCCTAAAAAGCTTTCTTTTTCTTTTAAAGCATTCTTAAAAGTAGTGCACAAATAATATTCCTAAATCCTACATAGATACAGTTTTGTGTGTGTGTTTTAGTATAGGCTGTGTGTGATCTTACTGTACAAATATAGAAGGGGTTTCAGGTAAAAGCCTGCTGTGGATTTTTTGCACATAGACTTGTTGAGAATGCTGTGTTTTAATATTTGTTCCTTTTTTTTGACGGGTTTGGACCTGTTTGTCAATTTGACTTCACAACAGCAACAATGAGGTAACTTCCTACCAAGTATTGCCAAGGATAGACCTTGGGTAATATAATTTTCAGAGGAATATGGTTGTTATTTTACAAAGCTGAGGGCTGATATTTAGTTGCTGCATTATATTAGGTATAGTAGCTTCCCATGTGGGACACTGTTGTATTTCAGTTACAGGTTAGTCCTCCTTATACATACTGACTTTGATACTAGTGCATTCTCTAGTGCAGATATCCAGGTCCATAACTGCCTGTATCAAGAAAAGTGACTGCAGAAAGCTTCAGTCGTAATTGTAAAAATGTATTTATTATTTACTCCTTTGCTTTGAACAACCCTAAATAAGCACTGGTTACAACCAATTCATTGCTGTATCTGCACCAGCGGAGCAGCTGACATGTGTTAATTAAAATTTTTGTTAATAAAATGCCAAAATCCCATTTATACAAAGTAAATGTAAAAGCATAAACTCACTTGAGGTCATCATAACAGGGAAATTCATTGGTTGTGTAATTTTTGACTAAAGTAGTGTAATGCTGTATGGTATATTTCTCTGGTGTGTAGAAACTTCCTGGTAATCATGTGGCTAGCATTCCCACAACAGAGCATTAGCACAAAAAATAGCCTACCTATTTGCATATTCAAACATAATAAATGCTAAGTTAGCATGACCAGGCGATGTGATAAAAATCTGAATGTGCTTAATTTAATGCATAGAGCTGCTATATCAAGCTAGAAGAGGGACTGTAAAATGCTGCTTATATATAATCTATACTGCATGCAGCACAGAAACAAATGCACAGTATGTATTACTTTGGTGTAGTTGAATATTAATGAAGGCTAAATACTACAGGTATGGGATCTGTTACCTGAAAAGCTCCAAATTATAGGAAGGCCGTCTCCCATAGACCCCATTCTAATCAAATAATTCACATTTTAAAAGATTTCCTCTTTTACTTCAGTCATAATACAGGATCTCTTGTACTTGATCCATACTAAGATGTAATGTGTCCTTATTTGAGGCAAAACTATTCTATTGAGTTTATTTAATGTTTTAATTATTTTTTAAGCAGACTTGGGGCAAATTCACTAAGCCGCGAAGCGCCGAACGCTAGCGTTAATTCGCTAGCGTTTGGCATTTTCGCTACTGCGCAAATTCACTAACGAACGCTGGCGTAGTTTCGCTAGTGTTATTTCGCAACCTTACGCCAGGCGGATTTTCGCTAGCGACGAAACTACGCAAATTCACTAACTTGCGCAGTGTACTGAACGCTACCTTTTATGCTAGACTTCCTTCGCCACCTCAGACCTGGGAAGCGCAATAGAGTAGATAGGGATTGTTTAAAAAAAAGTAAATTTTTTTTCTAAGTCCCAAAAAACGCTGGCGTGTTTTCTACATGATGGCTGATCGAAAAATTTTTGGGGCTCCCCTTCCTCCCCCCTACATTTACTGACTCATGGCAACTTACCTAGACAGTGGGCACATGTGTAGGGCAAAATAAAATTTTTATTTGCTGATTTGAAGGTTTTCTAGGCATTTGTAGTGCGGATACGTATTCCTCCATTGAAATTTGAATTTCGCGCCGTATGCAAATTAGCCTTCGCTAGCGTAACTTCGCTTTATATAGCGAATCAACGCTAGCGCAACTCCGCAACCTTACGCTACCCCTGTGCGCAACTTCGGATTTTAGTGAATTTGCGGAGCCCTTGCGAAACTACGCCTGGCGAAGTGCGGCAAAGTTGCGCCTGGCGCAACTTCGCATCTTAGTGAATTTGCCCCAGGGTATGGAGGTCCAAATTATGGAAAAATCTGAAAACCACCGCTTGTGCAGAGAGCACTATTGCACTCAATTCACTAGAGATGCTGCCCCCCGATGCAGATTTTTAAACGTAGAGGGGGGGGCAGCAGAATATCTGACACCCAACTGAGCATGAAGAGAAACAATAGTTCCCCTTTAATACTGTTATCAGCTTGTTAGTGTGCCTTGAAGGGAAAATACTATACACTATATATATATATACTTGCTTTTTAATTAATTAAGAACATATTTTTCATAGGTTTATGTTAGTAAAATCTTATTTTTCCTGTTTTAACTGGCTATAGAGTTCCTCCTTAGTATGGTTTATTGTGTAACTCAAATTCTGTAAAACACAGTATAGGTAAATATAGATATCAGCTTGCTATGTCAGCTATTATTGTAAAGTGACAATATTGGCTTATAATACACAAAAGCCATGAATATCCTGTAAATTATATCCTTATAAACGGTGAGTTCTGATGTCATCAGTTATAAACGGTGAGTTCTGATGTCATTTCTGTCACATGACTCACTGAAATTTGTGTATTATAATAAATAAAGTACCCCCAGTTGCAAAATATGAGGATATTAGAAGTTACCTCGGAGTTCCATGACCTGTATAAAAACACTCGGCCTTCGGCCTCGTGTTTTTATATGGTCATGAAACTCCTCGGTAACTTATAATATCCTTATATTTTACAAGAGGGGGTACTTTATTCACTATATATTCTTTAGTGAAAATCTTTTACAAAATGTGATTTTTGTGTTTTGCCAACACATTACTGATATTTACAGTAATTGTTCTTCCTTATGCTTCTGTTGTACCTGTCAACTTATATATAATGTTTTACCTCAATGAAAAATGGCTTGACCCTTGCCCAGCTGTTTGGGGAAACAGTTCTAATTGTTTTTACAGCTGTCGTCTGAACTGCAATGGCTTATCTGTCCCATTTAATGTCATGGTCTGGTTTATGGATGTTTTCAGTTGAAACCTGGACACACTCTGGGTCTTGCTCTATTAAATACAAGATTTTTTACTCAACCGTATGTCGACCACTCAATCACGATTGTGTGTAAAGTGTAAAGCTTCTTGTGCTTTGTTCATTTCTATAAGGAAACATGCCTCCAAGCTAAGGTAGAACATCGAACTGTGAAGTAGGTAAACAGGATTAAAAAATAGACCTCGCAGTCCTGTTTCCCTTATTTATATTACATTGATCTCAATGATTTCTAATCTGATTATAACTGCACTAATATGTGATGATGAATTTTAGATTGATCTAGATCTACAGAGCATTAAAGTATTCAGTACACTATGGTACACATCTTTGCAGTCATATGCCCATGTATTTATGTTTATATAAAATTCTCTATATCTTACACAGATAGGTGTGTCCATCATCAGTTCTGGTTTACAGTGTGATGCGCATTTAGAGGACTTATAAAATGGCTGGGTGTCTGCGCCATTTTACCTCCGTGGGAGATGACACAAAAAAAAGGGAATGGAAGGAAGAAGATGTAGAAGTGGCACATGAAGAAGAAAAGAAGAATACTCCCCATCCGTTCATAGCCTCATACAGTTTAAGGGGAGCCCTTAAATGGTTATTTAGCTCTCACAAATTTCAGGTACAGTAGGATTTTCTAATATAAAACCATCTTGTAACTACAATTCAGAAATGTTCTTCGTGTTCAATTTTAGGCCCAGTTAAAACCACCTTTATAACCAGATTTAGCAGTCTTATGAATGTATCCCATTCAACCAGATATTTACATATTCTGTTTGGCTAAACAAAATAGTAATGCTCCCCATACCTATGTTATTGTATGTTACTCATAAAACATACAGGCAACATAGAACATACAGGCAATTTACTGATGATACTACTGAACCTAGGTGAAGTTAGTTTCAAATGTTTTGTATTAAAGCCCCCCCCCCCCAGTAGAGATGTTATAACATTATTCCAGCCATTCAGCCATAGGGTTCACTGAAAATATAATTCTTATTATTTAGCCTGGAATTCAAGGAATTAAATCTCACCATCTCTGTCCTTTGTGCAGGGCTCTCCCTGCTAAACCCACCGTTTGGGACCTGCTGCCCCAGTGTGTATAATATAAAATACAAATCATCTTTTGGTTTTATGAATAGTTTTGCTTTTCTTTGTATATACTGATATAGCTAAACTGTGTTGAGACTTACATGAAGGGTTGTAACAAAAAGCAAATGAGCATAATTACTTCATTATTTTTCCTGCGCAAAGTTAGTTTCAATGGTGTTTGGTTGGTGTTATGCAAATATATTTAAGCTAATGAGACATTCTTTAGCTAGTCTCTCATAATGCCAGGATTTACATAAACCTCACCCCAATATTTGTTCCCTGTTCCTGTGCCCATACAGTGATTCAGTAGCGCAAAACTGAATCACAATTACAGCCACAGTGTATAGTTTAAAGAGAGTTTCTTAAAGGAATACAGATAGGATTGTAATATTCTACAGTGAGGGTCCCCAACCTTTTTGACCCATGAGCAACATTCAGATCTAAAAAGAGTTGAGGAGCAATGTAAGCTGAAAAAATGTTCCTGGTGGTGCAAAATAAGGACTGTGATTTGCCATTTCGTAGCCCCTATGTGAATTGGGAGTCTACAGGAATCTCTTTGGCAATACACCTGGTTTTTATGCAATCAAAACTTGCCCCCAAACCAGGAATTCAAAAATAAGCACCTGCTTTGAGGTCATTGGGAGCAACATCCACTAGTTGGCGATCATTGTTCTACAGCAGTGGTCCCCAACCAGTAGCTCGCGAGCAACATGTTGCTCTCCGACCCCTTGGATGTTGCTCTCAGTGTCCTCAAAGCAGGTGATTATTTTTGAATTACTGACTTGGAGGCAAGTTTTAATTGCATAAAGACTATGTATAGTGCCAAGTAGAGCCTCCTGTAGGTTTCAAGTCCACATAGGGGCTATCAAATAGCCAATCACAGCCTTTATTTGACATCCCATGGGACTTTTACATGCTTGTGTTTCTCCCCAACTCTTTTTACATTTGCATGTGGCTCACAGGTAAAAAAAGGTTGGGGACCCCTGTTCTACAGTGTCACTGTCACGCCAGAATCTAATATCCTAGGCATGACATTTTCTTTTTAAAAAATAATTAAAAAATCGGTTTTAAACTTTGATTATTATTTAGCTCGTCAATGAGATATCTAAACATTTTTTGGCATTATAGAGCTGTCACAGGATAATGCAGACTCACTATAATGACTCTTGTTGGCTGTAATTTATCTATGAATCACTTTGCAAATAACATATTATGAATTTCCTTATAGGTTTCTTATTTCCTGGATGTAATCTTGTTCCCATTTTAAAATTCTGGTTTATCGACTTACACCATCCTCGTTGCACCAGCCCTAATAACAAGAAATAGGAATAGGAGTTTTAACATTTTTTTTTACTTACCTCTTACTGTTTTAGGGCAGTATTTTATAAAGACTAGAAGGGCAGGACAGGGCTGGGGGGGCTAAGCAAAGGTTAAAACTCTGGGGGCTTGAATTAATAAAGTGTGATAACATTGGCTTAAAGCAAGTTTCATACCGAAAACCAAGTGTTTGATTTGCTATATCTAGAAACATTTGTTTTTATGCCTTTGTTTTTATGTGATCATTTAGTGCAATTTTACAAAGAAATTACAATTCTGACTTTCTTCCTTACAGATTGTGATTATTTCCCTTGTAATCCTTGATGCATTGTTTGTACTTGTTGAGGTTCTTCTGGATCTGGAGCTGTTGGCTGAAAAAGTTGACCACATTATTCCTGAGGTAAAATGCTGGCTGTGTCACAATCTCTGGTATTTCTGTCAAAAAACAAATGTACTTGATGTATCACTATAAAGGTGGGCATACATACAGATATAGGCTCGTTTGGTGACCTTGCATCTGCTTTGATAAATCACATAATGTTGTGCTATTTTTCCAACAAATTGTGTGTGAAAATAATGTCGGTGATGGAACAGCAGTACTTGCAGTGCCAGAACCAGAATTGGCTTGTGAGTCTTAAAGCACATACAGTATTAATTGTGTGTATTGATGCAACACGCAATGCTGGAAGCTTCACTTCCTGATGGCAGATGTTAAAGGAACAGTAACACCAAAAATTAACATGTATTAAAGTAATTAAAATGTAATATAGTGTTTTCCTGCATTGGTACAATTAGTGTGTTAGCTTCAGAAACAATACTACAGTTTATATAAACAAGCTGCTATATAGCCATGGGGGCAGCCATTCAAAGCTGTAGAATGTGATTTGTATTCTATTACAGAGTGTATCTGTTATCTGCTAGGTAACCTGTACTTTTTCTAGTTTTTCAGCTTGAATGGCTGCCCGCATGACTACACAGCAGACTATTCTTATAAAGATAGTAGTCTCTCTAAAGCAAACACATAACTTTTACCATAGCAGGGCAACAGCAGGGTCAGACTGGGGAGCTCGGGGCCCACCGGGCTTCTGCCTCTGGGCCCCCCTCCGGACCCTGAGGGCTGCTGCCTCAAGGCCTCCCGTCCAGTAACCCTCCTCTCTCCCCCCCACCACGCGTGTGCACACTTGTGCACGCACGTCAGCGCACAAACTGTTTGGTTGCGGCAAATGTGCGCTGATGAGCATGCACTCGCTGACGCACATGCACAAGTGCGCACTTGCATGGTTTCCGGACAGGAGGCCCTGAGGAAGTAGCCCTCAGGGTCCGGGGGTGGGGCCCTGAGACAGAAGCCCCGGGAATATATCCAGGTTGCGGATCTGGGGGCCCTCCGGGTTTTTTCCCGGTGTCCCGCCGGCCCAGTCTCACCTTGGGCAACAGTACTGTTCCTATTGCACCTTGCCTGCAATTTATCAAATCAGACCTGTACCTTTTGAATTGTGCTTTCACAGACACAGTTACCCTGCAATTTTGATTTATAAATTTAAGTATTTTCCATTCTAAACCTCTTTTTTCCAGATATTTCATTATTTGAGCGTTTCTGTCTTGTCCTTTTTCATTTTGGAAATTGCTGGTAAATTATACGCTTTTCGCCTGGAGTTCTTTCATCACAAGTTTGAAGTATTTGATGCAGCTATTGTTGTGATCTCGTTCATCATTGACATTGTCTATATCTCTCGAGAAGATATTTTCAATGCTGTTGGGCTACTGATTCTCCTTCGGCTTTGGAGAGTTGCAAGAATTGTGAATGGTAAATATGATTTTAATATTATACTGTCTCTGACACAACCAACACATTACCCCAAAGTCAGTTTAACCCACGTTCATGCATTCCACTGACTGAGCTGGGAATTCCCGGTACTACATTATGGGGCAGGTCGAAGTGAAAATTTTAAAAATTCGAATTTCGAGCTAAGTTTTGTGTACTTCGACTAGGCAATAGTCCAAATTCAATTTGAATTTGAAAAAATTCTAGCCTAGATTTCCTCTTCCATTGGAGGATTGATGTGGTTCTGAGGTTCCTACAGAAATCTGCATTTGAATGCTCAGGTTTTACCTTACAGGAATACTTTTCTCCTTGAAAATAATAAGTGAGAGCATGCGTTCATTCATACACTTTGCCTGGAAATGTCAGCCAGTCAGAGCATTGTCATTCATACCGTTACCAGCATCCTTCATTTTAATCATCCTTACTCTGCTCTTTTCCTTGTACTATCCCCATTTCACTTCTTCCCTGAAACATCTGATGTATCAGACCTCCCTGCTGCTTTCCCCTGTCTTAGACATACTCTGTCCATTGTTCTATACAGCAGTGAAAATAAATGTTGAACACGTCAATGTTTTTCTCTGTAAATATATATATATATATATATATATATAGTCAAATACTTTCCCTTGTTTGTTTTATATATATATATATATATATATATATATATATATATATATATATATATATATATATATTTCTAATGGGGCTATTGACACAAAATTTACACCAGATGTTGGTAACAACACAAGTAAGCCACATATACAAAGAACTCAAATCAAATAAATCCATAAATTAAGTTATGTGTAGTAAAGTGAAGTGACACAGGGAATAAGTACTTAACACACTTACTGAAATGTATTTAATACTTAGTAGAGAAGTCTTTGTTGGAAATGAGAGTTTCAAGATGCCTCCTGTATGGAGAAACTAGTCCCATGCATTGCTTTGGTGTGATTTTGGCCCATTCTTACACACAAATACTTGTTTTCCCTGCTGTACATCAGACTTCCCATGATCATCTGTGCATTATTGGCCCCTGCTTATAATAAAAAGGGTTTTAAATATAGTCTTTGTTATATATTTTATAAAGGCTTGCAATGTTCAAGTACATAGTTTCCATTAATAATACAAACACTCTGCTGTGAATAAAGTAGAGACATAACTTCAGTCAACACAGTCAATGTTTTCATTATAAATCACCCTTCAGTTTTGTCATTTCTGCTACTGAGTAGCAACAATTAAGAAAGCCCTTTGGCTGTTTGTATTAGAAAGCACACAAAAATAAATACATTTCAGATAGTATGACTGTCGAAAAGACGTGCTTTTGTTTTATATGCAGCATAATGCAACTGTAAGCATTTACTCGAAGAAGGTATTGACCTTTAACTTGAAAGTTTTCCATAGTTAAGTTAAAACTTGATGTTACATTGTTTTTCTTGTATTTTGGAGAAATGTATAACAGTCAAACAAATAATTATCAATGTTTAATGCTTCTGAATAGGTGTAATTGTGTCTGTGAAGTCCCGAGCAGAGGAGAAAATTCATAAACTGGAAGAAAACCAGCGGTCACTGCTTGAGAAAGTTACACAACTGGAGCAGCAAAGTGCCCAACAGGTAATACAATGCTCAGAAAAGGGCAAAAAGTATAAAGACAAAACACAACGAACTGAAAACAGGAAAACTCTGTCTCTGTCTGAAATATTTTATCTTCAAGACCTTTTTTTATTCTAAATGTAAAATGCACTAACACCTTGCTGGTATTGGGGAACGATGTCTCAAAATGTAACATACAGGATAAGCAAAGGAAGTGAATGATTACTCATACGAAAGGAAATCATTAAAACTGTGTTCCTCTTTTTTGCCTTTTCAACATACATAAGAGAAAGTTACTATTGTCGTGTTTACCATTAGAAGAAAAAAATGAATGCTTGTAGAATATATACAGTATTTTTTATTTTTAAGGGTTAGCTTTAGGGACCATATATCCTATGCATACTCAATACATTTTATTCAATCAACTTGAACTTTCTTAGAGGGGAAATATTTGTATTTTGCTGAATAGAAAACTAGTACAGCGTACGTGTAAAAATTGAAATGAAGATGAAGAGAAAACCACATTTTAGTTTTTTTTAGGAAGGATAGTATCTTTGTCATTGATTCTTTCTTCCTCATCGATATCTTTTACTCTGATTTCAGGAACAAGAGATTGCCAGACTTCAGAAGTTACTGAAGCAGCACAACGTATTTCCTGATTCCTAAGACAGAATTGCTTCCTCGGCTCTAGCTGCAGCCATGGCATTTGGTTTTAGGACCTTAAAGTTTGTTTAATGAATACAGTATGTTACGTGTTAAAAAATAGACAATAATCATCTTTATTACAAAAGGTAGATAAATACACATTTACAGAAGTTTAAAAAAATAAACAAACTGGAGAATCTTATATAAATAATCAGTTCAGTGTTTCAGTTTTAGGTCGATGCTTTAGATACTGTGAGACAAATCTACTCTGAAGACACCTGTAGGGGTAAATTTTGAAAAAGTGTTCAAAATTGCATTTACTTGGCATTATATATGTATGAGGTTAATGGCTCAAAAAGGCATCCCAAACAGCCCTCCACAGATCTACATTACAAACGCTTGTCACATATGTAGAAGTGTTGGTTGTTGTAGGTTTATTGCAACACAAGTCCGTGGAGACTGTTTCCAGTGCTTTAATGAAACGATTTTGGGTTACTTAAGCTGTCCTGTGTACCCTAAAGGATTGTAAGGAGGCTCATATAGGCTACATCACTTCTTAAATCAGATTCTTACACAGAGACAGCTTCCATAACAAACTAGCCATTTAGCTGGCCTCCGCTCAGTGTCAGATTTCAGCACGAATATGCTAGAATAGGCATTTTTGCACCAAAATCCACTCTGTGTGTCTGCACTAGGCCAATGCAGTGCCTCTCGGGGCAGACACAGGAGCAAGCGAAGGCCAGCGGTTCAGCTGATTAAATGTAAGCTGAGAATCAGCCCCTTGAGGCCTTAGCTTTAGGCTTTTGATAGCCACTCTACTTCTGGAGCCTTCATTTCCCAGTCCATTCAATTTTCCTCCACAGAATCTACAAAGGGTCATTCTGTATTAGATTGTTCTATAGTTACTCTTATTTCCTTCATATTCCCATAAGCACAACAATGCACACTTGAGATTTTAAATGTGTAATTTCCAGATTTTATTGCATTTGTAACCATTGTGTTTGCCTTGCTTGCTATTTTGTTCTGTGAAAAAGTTGGAATTTTATGAAATAATACATTTTAAAATGTTAAAGTACAAGGGGTATTCTTTCTGAAACAGTTAAAGCTACTAGGATGTAGACAATGTTTCCTCCTGTTTGGTATTGCTGACAGGCATTAGAAAGCCTTTGTTTCTTTTTCCCCACAGATGATTATTCATCAAGGCTAAACAATAAATCCCTTTCCTTCATCCCTATGTAATACATCCATTTCCCTTTTTTATATAAAAGTCAACTAGTTCTCATATCTATAGTTGCCCAGCCAGCCCTATTCGCCCTAAAAATGCACAAAAGCCCAACTGTAGGACTGCTGATGAGACCTATGAACTAAGGGTGGATGCCAGGAAGATTTCTGAGAATTGATGGAGAAAGGATGTGCATGGAGATGAGAAAGAAGAGAGCTGAAAAATGATGGAGGACAGGAAAGAACAAATGGAGTTTCATAGATGTGCAAGGAAAAGTGTTGCATGACTGAGCTCCAATAGTTTGACATGCCCATAGAGGGCAACTATTTGTATACAGCAGTGGTCCCCAACTAGTGGCTCATTAGTAACAACTTGCTCACCAACCCCGTTGATGTGGCTCCCAACAGCCTCAAAGCAGGTGCTTATTTTTCATTTCCTGGCTTGGAGGCAGTTTTAGTTGCATAAAAAACAGGTGTACTGCAACATAGCCTTCTGTAGGCTGCCAGTCCACACAGAGGCTACCAAATAGTCAACCACAGCCCATATTTGGCACCTACAGGGACTTTTTTCATGCGTATGTTGCTCCCCAACTCTTTGTATAGTTGAATGTGACTCGTGGGTAAAAAAGGTTGGGGGACCCCTGGCATACAGGATGTCTTAAGATGAACACCAAACCCATCTGCCTATCACAGCAATGTTTTCCCCCACTGACAGATCTAAGTTTAAAATAAGCCGTGTTCATGGGCTTGTATGTTGTCATTCTCTGCTGATTTAACATAATGAGGTGGGTGAGAGCAGTTAACTGTAGTTATTAAACTTAATTTCAGTACTGAGTCTTCTATTCTAAAAGCAACATTATAACAGTTTAAGGCAGGGGAGTATATTCCTGCACTGTCATGTAATACTAATGTAGTCCCAGAAGTACAGTTACTCATGACAGTTGTATTCCTGTTCAAACACTCTTCAGGCAAAAGGCAAGAACCTTACTTATCTGGGAATCTAGGCTGAATATAATAAAAGCTTTTGGACACGCGTCTATAGGAGTAGACCGTTGATTTTAATGTATAATTATTTATAGACAGACAGACAGACCTCCAACTAATAGCTTACCTGACTCATTTTATACAAAACGGTGGAAGAAATCAAAGGACAGAGTAGCATCAATGGTTGGTGGAGCTTTGTTACCAGGTTCTGCAGATGCAGAAGGAAGGTGACTGAAATAGAGATTTGTAGCACATTTCCACTTCCTGAATTAGTATTCTGTGAAGAAAAGACAAACAACAAACTAAAGAGATAAGGTAATTAATAGTGCTATGTTGGTAGCAGTGCCAGACCAAGCGCAAAATGCTCCCAATGCAAGACACTTATAGAAGCCTACTGCCACCCCCCCCCCCACACAATTGTGCAGTTGTGCACATGAGGGAGCGAGAGAGTGACGAGGGGGGAGGCGAGGGATGGAACGATTGGTGAAGGTGCATCTGCCAATCTTCCAGGATCTTGAACTAGGGGTAGGAAGACAACACATGCCTCTTGCCTACCACAAGCTCAGGCCCTGCTACACTATACTATAGTCAAATAGATTGAAAAGACAAAACAGTTTTACATACTCAGAACTTTCATCCAATTTCAAAAAAAATGTAATACTTGTGATTTCTGTTGCACAGTTTTAAATATCAATTGATCCAAGTTGTAGTGTGAACACTAACATTAACTAAGTTATACAAGTTATGTAACGATGCTGTCCACTTTCATATGAAAAGCATTAAATCGTTTGTATCCTCAACAGAGAGAGATATTGCAATTTGACAGGTCATTATATGTGAGTTGCAATTTCTAGATTTCCCGTCTACAGGTCATACTGTGGAGGGTCAGCCAGTGTATGGCAAACTCTAGCGTGAGATTTTACAGTGAATGATTAGTTGCTTCTTTCCAGAACTATGGCAGGGCATGGCCACCAACAAGGGTACAGGGGCACAGACAGAAAATCACAACACACAGGTCGGCTTGTGGGGGAGTGGGCAGAGTTTAGGCATAATTGGTAAGTGGTTGGGGAAATGTGCCTGGGACTGTTTTTTCCATCAGGGCCTCATATTACTAGCTGGCAGGGCCCACCACGAAAGGGGGCTAGGTGACAAAATTGGACCCCTCTGTGATGGCAGCCCCCTCTGTGATGGCAGCCCCTGCTGCAGGGTGACTGTTTATTTGTACAACTAAATAGTAGTGATTAAATCCAGAAACTCAGAAGTCAACATTTTCATAGATAAATGATGTCTTGGAGACAAGCAAATCTGCAATGTCTGACTGATAAGATAAGAGGGGTCATCAGCAGTAGTGCAGGGTGCAAAGTCCAAAAAACAGCTCAATCTGCTTTACTTTGTGTCCTGCCCTGCCCTGTGCACCAAAAATAGAGTAATTGCACTTGAGTTCCCATGAATACAGCGTTGCCTGCAATTTGCACTATGTCAGCCAACCCCCAAACACAAGTGCTTGCGGAATGAGTGCAATTTTGTGCCCATTACTGCTCTTGCACTTGCTTCCAGGTCATAGTATATGAACTGTGGTTTAATTTTAGAATAACATTAAAGGGCAACTAAAGTCTAACATAGAATAATGTTATAAATGCTGTATTATGTATACTAAATATAAACATGAACTTACTGCACCAGCAGCCTAATAAGACAAATGATTTATGCTTTCAAAGTTGGCGCAGGGGGCTGTCATCTTGTAACTTTGTTAGACATTTCTGCAATATCAAGACTCGCACATGCTCAGTGTGGTCTGGGCTTCAGTTGGGAGGTTAAGATTAGGGATCGTCATAAATTATCAAAACAGCACAAGTCAAATATCTGTCATAGAAGCCAATACAGCAAGACTGATTAATAATCATAATATAGAGACTGCACTGCGTTTCTGGATACAAATCTCTACAGGGAATCCAACAATGCTGCTCGAGTTCTGGGAAGTAAGGTGGGGGGGCTCCCCCTGCCATTTGAAAGTATGATCGTTTACCTGCACAGCAGTTGGGGACCATCTGACAATTCCTATCAACAGCAGTAAAAGAAGGGGGAATTGCACTGCATACAGTCAGGTTTATGATAAAAACTGTAGATATCTTTTAATTAAAGTATATTGGAGATAGATTTATTTTTCATTAAAGAAAGTAAAAATTGGATTTTATATTTTTGCCTTTACATGCCCTTTAACTTCATAGGCAATGAATGAAGTGCAGACTATTCATCTTCTACTGTATTTGTGTTTAGTAGGTTGTTATATTTTGTGCAAAAAAAGGTGCCAAATAGTACGTACCTGGACAAAAGCGTACATTATCTTTTCTGTGACATTAACAATCTGAGCCTGAGGATTTACCAGCGATCCATATTTAGTCCATCTTACTTCTAAGTCCAATGAAACTGGTATTTTGCAATCAGCAGGGGAAAAAAATAGTATGCTGCTTAAAACAGTTGAAGCTTTATAAGAAGCATATCTTATCTACATGTTACCAACATTTCAATTTTATTAATATAGCATCTCTTCTCAGTTCTATAAACATTTCCAACAAAAAACAGTAGCAGACTTATCAATGTAAAATTAAATTAATTGTGATACATAAGATATTTTTATTATTTAGCTGTCTTTATAAGTATTTGGCTGGTTTATATACCACTCTGACTCTGCCTGCAAATGACGTCTGCTCTGCATATTAAAACGAAATCATCTTAACCAAACCTGCAAAAATACAATTTAATTATAACATGGGGTACGGCCACAGATTCGTAACCACACAGATACTGGTGGCATGAAACAACCTGCTGATAACTCAAGTGCAAATCCTTCATCTTTCACTTCCTTTTGGTTGCACATGAATATGCTGTGTTTTACGTTACTTTTACTGAGGCTTACCCGATATATCTGAAACTGGTTGTTTTAAATAGAAGAGAGTGTCAGCGTTTTCTGCAATAACTTCTTGCACCTGCTGCACGTGTGTTATTGCAAGCCCAGTTCACATGTGTTGTATATGCACAGCTTTATCTATATCAATCATATTCTTTCCCTAGGTCTGTGTGTGTATTATAGGTAAAAGAGCTGATAGTAAACTTGCCATAATGAAAATGGACTAGTTTTGTCTTATTCTGCTCTTTTAACATATACCTAGGGATCTATGCCTGGATATGCACCCCCATATGCTGAGGCAACTCAGGCTGATTTTACAGTTGACTCAACCAATAACCAATAACAGCTGCCTACTCAGTCTGAACAAGCTCAGATAACAACTCATTGAGTCAAGTTCAAACTGCAGCATATGTATACCGTCAATCATATCAAAATCAAATCATATAACATTCATGGCAGCTCTGCTATTATACAGAGTTTGAGTTACGTACTGCAGTTTACAGTCTGATACCTTGTTGTATCCAGATAGCACTGCTGTCCTGTTGCCTTCTTCTGGGCAGATGAGCTCCTTAGAATGGTCAATTGGGCAAACCTGTTTGTATTCTGAATAATACCTGATGTATAAGACTGTTATGAAACATGCACATGCATTTAGATAACCATATGGATTTTGAGAACAGACCAGACAAAGCTGTGATCTATGTGATTACTGCTTAACAAATAAATAGATGAATAAATGATTAGGGTCTTATATATCTAAAGCTGGTTTTCTATTTTAATTTCATTTAATTTGTACACCACATTGGAAAGCATACTGGCTACTTACCTGCTTCACAAGGAAAATGTTACTGACTGACCCTTAAATGTCGCTTGAGAATAAAAATGAATAGGTAGTGACTATACATAGGCCAAACAGGTACAGCATTTGCAGTATCTGACCAATTAGCCTATGGAACAAACAAACAGATACAGTACGAGTGGCCATACATTGCTACCTTTTCATTGTAGGAAATCCTATTGGTATGTGTATGGCCAGCTTTAACAGACCACTAGTGTGAATAGGAGACTACTGCCAATTAAAGTCATGATTTAGCCATATACAGTCTGTCAGGGATGCTTGCAGCCATGAGGAGAGCTGAGAAACTCACCTTTAGCAGCAGTAGCCCTCAGGTTACCAGGGGCGGGCAAATCCGTACAGGTTTTTTCTCCATATGTTTCCGAAAAAAAAAATTCTGGAAAAAATCTGAATTTTATGAATTTTTCAGAATTTCCACCTGAAGTTCCACCAGAGTTGGATTATTGCACGAAACCCAGCACAGATCAAAAAATCATATTTACCTCATATTTTGTGGCAGAGGGAACCAACACATTCTGCTCGCTGTTTGTTGAGCCAAATGATATTCCGCCATATTGTGCGAGCAAACTATCAAAGGTACTCACTGTTGGAACATCAGGAGTAATACAGGATAAGGCTGGCGGATCTGAAGAGGAATAAAAGCAAAGTATTAGTTGATTATTGACAATTTGCTGGAAAACAACACATTTATGTTTCACCACATGTAACAGGAGTGAATGGTACAATTCATACACTGAAATGCATTTAGACCATGACTCATACTGCTTTTAAGCACAAGAACAAAGAAAAGACCAACTGTTCCCTTTGAAAACCTAATATTTGCTTGATACCCTCATTACTAGGTTTCCTGGGGGACCCTGCTATGAAGGTCAGACGTGTACAGATTTAGGTTCATGAATTTCTCTCCATCTCTGTAAAAATAAAACATTTGGGGACCCACCTGGGTAAAACTATCTGGTGTTAAAAGTGTTTTTGACATTACAGGTATAGGATCAATTATCCAGAAAGCTCAGAATTTCAGGAAGACCATCTTCCATAGTCCATTTTATATAATTCCATTTATAAAGGTGATTTTTTTTGTCTCTGCAATAATAAAATAGTGCCTTGCAATTGATGGTAACTAAGCTGAATGGACCCATATTGGTAGAAAAACAATTCGATTGAGTTTATATAATGTTTGAATAATTTTTAGCAGGTACGAAGATCCAAATTATGGAAAAATTCCTTTGAAAACCCCAGGTCCCGAGCATTCTGGATAATAGGTTCCATACTTGAATTAAATTTACACTGAGTACATACAGTTTGTTGCTTGGATGCAGAAATTCTTGGATTGATCGGCTCGACCGTGCTGATAACTCTTTTCGAGGCATTATTGATTGAGTACTGTACAATTTCTTTTGTACATAACTGACTGTCTACTGTCTACTCTGGAGGGGAAAAAAATTAGATGATAGATAAAAACAAACTTGCTTACTCGGTCTTCCATATTCTAATCTTTTTGAGTAACAAAAAGCAAACAGGCTGCTTAGCACAACCACTAGTGTTGCCACCAGTAGGTGGCGGTGTTGTAACAAAATTCATTTATATTATCAGCACATGTATCCTCTGGTATTTTGGAATAAAAAATAAATAAATAATGAATGTAAATGACAAAAAGTGCTTAGAATAGCCCCTCGTCACTTTTACATTCCCTTATGTTTAAGGTTTACTTATCCTTTAAGCAGCATGTTTCCCACTGGCTGCCAGCAGATACACTCTGGGGTAAATTTATCAAAGAGTGCAGTTCCGCCACTAGAGTGAAATTCCGCAGTTCTCAATTCATTTCTGTGGGATTTTGAAAGGCATATTTATCAATGGGTGAAGTGAAAGTTCACCCTTTGATAAATACGCCTATAAAAATCCCATAGAAATGAATGGAGACTGGCGGAATTTCACTCTAGTGGCGGAACTTCACTATTAATTTCACTCTTTGATAAATATACCCCTGTATGTCTTTATTAATAGACTGTGGCAATCAAAAGCCCTATTTTCCATCAATGCTGATGCTGAAGCACAGGTGTAAAGAAACTGCCAGAATAATGGCTGGAGGTGACAGAAGGCACTATTTTTAAAAAGTCCATTCTGACAAGATTCAGTATAAAGTATAAAAATGATTAGATGGCATATGCCAGTATCACTTTAATCAAGAGTTGCTGGCATAGATGGGGGGGGGTAATTTCTTAGATATTAGCTGACTTTTTATTGCTGCTCACTGCCTGCTATTAGCATTCTAAAAATGCAAACACAGTGGGGGTCATTTATCAACACTGGGTAAATTTGCCCATGGGCATTAACCCATGGCAACCAATCAGATTCATTGTTCTACTTGCAGCTGGCTTTAAAAAGCTAATCACTGATCGGTTGCTATGTGCTGCGAAATATGTTGGCGCTATATAAATAAATGTTAATAATAATAATAATAATAATGATAACTGCACATGGGCAAATTTGCCCAATGTTAATAAATGAGCCCCCGTATCTCAGAAACCTCTATAAGTATCTCAGAAATCTCTATAAGCTGAAAATATATGTAAATTTTAAAAGATGCTTAGAGAAGCACCCTGGGTAGGTCTGTATCAATTTATTTTTTGGGTTTAGATTCCCTTTAAGTCTGCCTGGGTCCACAGTGATGTTGTTTTTTCGGCTTATTGCCAAACTGCTGAATACGTACAACACAATTCAGAGAACAAACAAGTGTTGATTGAATGCAATACTGACATCTTGTGGTGAAAATGAAATGTGGTGGTGCACTGGGTAAATTACACTAAACAGCATGTGTTTGCCTATTCATGGTGATCAGGTAAACTGTCCTATATTGTGTTTCAATGTAGATCCAGGACCGCCATCGGGGGGCACTGGGGGTACAACTGTACCGAATCGATAAAGTCCAGAAGATCCAAAGTCTCGAAGATGCGAAAATACTTGTAGTGCCAAAGCCGCGAAAAGACAAAAAGTCATGAAAGGAGCCTAAGAAAAGTTCCATTGAACAACAATGTGTTTTTTTTATTACTTTATTAAACCCCTGGCTACCAATGTATTGTTTTAATACAATATTGTCCCCTGGCCACCAATCTTTTAAAAAAAAACTTTTATGGGGGGGCCCTGGTGTCAAGGTTTTTTTTTCATTTATAGGGGTACCTTGGTCACAAATGACCACCAATTTTTTTTTAAAAACTTTTTTGTGGGACCCTGGCCACCAATGATTTTTTTAACTTACAATGGGGTCCTGACCCCCAATGACTTTTTATAACTTGTGTGTGCGAGGGGGGTAACGGGGGTTTACCATTTTTAGCACTGAAGTCTGTGTGGCCTTTTTGCTGTGGTGTGGGTGGGATCTGGGATCTAGGAATGAATAGAAAGAGTTTATCTGTGGCAAACTCTAATCTCACATTTTGATAACTCTGCCCTAAATCTGTAGCTATACAGAGCATTTGTCACCTGGTAGGCCCTGCTAGCACTCTCCCAAGATGCACTGAAGGTAAGTTAAATTTACATGCGCTTGGGGGAGGGTGTCTGGAGGCAACCCCTGTAGGGGGAGTGTGGGGGTGACACAGGTCCCCTGGGGCGGCACCCACCATGGTCACCCCCATTTGAAAGCTGGAAAGAGCCAGAAGGTGGCAAATAATTAAAAACTAAAAAATTCAGGAACTATATATATAAAAAAAAAAATGAAGGCCAATAAAAAAGATAATTAGAATTAGCCTTTCTATAATATACTAAAAATTAACTTAAAGGTAAACCACCCATTCAACTGACATTTGCAGATTCTTCTATAAACTCATATAATGAAGGAGAATAACATGATACTTGTAGTCAGTTCCCCTTTATTTGTACATGCTCATCAGGTTTCAGATAATTACACATATCTCCTTTGTTATGTTTTGGGTAACCGAGGATGAGTAGAGTATAACAGTGCTTTATTAGCAGGCTCTAATGCAGCGATTACACAACAGTAACTTTCACTTTTAAGCTACCAGGAAGTATGCACAGTATAAGTCTGAGCACAGTGACATCTACAGGCCATTTGTATAAACACCACATCCTTCAATCACACTGTGGCACTAAATACAACTTCTACAGGAATAGGTGCCAAATCTGGCTCTGCAAAGAAACGTCTGCTGGAATAACACCATGAGCATCTCTTCATCATTAACAGTGTTAGGTCCTAATAAGATGTGTGGTAATCTTCAGAAACACTGCAGCAGGATCCTTAGCAAAATTATTTAATCAGAGTTTATTATTATTATCATTTTTTTTAATATCACAAGCAGAATACAGAATGCATTCAGCAGCTAGGAGATATCTCCCCCGCCTACCATTACAAGAGTTTTTATAATGCAGAGTAAACATCATTAGCAAAGCATTATAATTTCTGTTGATTGATTGGTTAAAAACTTGCTTTCTCATTATGATTTATCTAATTTTGGAAATATTATACAATTGTGAATTATTTCGTATTTCATATTCATCAGTCTCCAGGTTAATATAACCACAAACCTTTGAAGTTTTATCCAACTTTCCTTTTTTACTCATTCATTGCTTTATATTAAACTTGCTTCATCATCATTAAAAAGGCTATATTGCTAATTATTGTAAGCAGTCATGGAGCAGTCATTTAATCACAGATAAGCTGTTATTGCTTTAGTTTAATCACAAATTACCTATTTATTGATATAATGCATATTTTCATTGATCATCAATAGATTTTAATACTCAGCCCCAACAACACTCTCAACTGATTTTTCATATCCTCCAGTTTCTTTTATCTAATTTGCCTTATTTACAGCACTCCTAGCAGTATTGCTGCACTAGGTGTATAATCCACTAGTTGATATTGTCACACCATACTGCCGAAGTTCATAGAAGTTGATTGGCCATCATGTAGGTGGCAGATCCTGTTGCTGGAACAACAGAAACAATTCACTTTGAAGAATAATACCTCATTTGAGGATAGGGCCAGGTGAATGGCTCTGCAATCCCACTCTCAGTCACCCATAATCGACAAGTGAAGTTCTGTTCTAGAGTGTGTTCCAAATCCAGTAAAAATCCTCATTGTGTAGACACTACTGAAGGATAATTGAAACTGTAGATTAGATCTTTTTTCTGAAATTTTATGAAGTCATTCACAAAGAAGGCTTTAAGCTCAGCATTTAATGACTGCACAGTTAATTTATTTATGATGGTCGTACACACACACACACTGATTTTACTCTTTCTTCAATTAATTGGTTTGTGGATGGTGCTTCACCAAGTCTGACATGTACAATGGATATTTGTCACTTGCATAATCATTAGTAGTTTATTAAATCTCTTTGGATGATAAGCACATTGACCAGTGTGTGTAAAGTGCCGTACCCAAATTCTCTGGTGGGTTTGAATGGGCATATGATCACCAGGCAAAAGACTGCCTTTGGACAGTGGCTAATCCAGCAATGTCTCCAGTTTTTAGGATATCAAATTGAAAGACCCAGATCTGACTATGTAACTGTGGCCAGCATTAACCAGAGAATTTTTAAAATATGGAGACTGGAAATACATGAGATATTATTTGCAGAGCTGTCAACTTTCCACCATTGATATTTGGGAGATATGCGGCAGGCGCCAGCACTCTTCTGAAATTTTTTTCCAGCAGCAGACATGACGTAAGTGAAAGTTAAGTCACACACATATGCAGAACCTCTCCTGAAGCCACAGAAACCACTCTGCACATGCACACACATGATTTTTGCTGAAAATCTGCAGCAATCATCAAAAACCAGGGGAATGCATCAGAGTATCGTGATAACGGGGGACAAATGGGAAAATCTGGTAACTTCTGGGAAAATTGGGGAAGTTGACATCTCTGTATTTGTTGCTCTTAAGTAAATAGAAAAAGGTACCACAATGTTGTTTCCTACATGTTTGTATTAAGATTAATTGTCTTAATGTCATCCTTTTAAAATAAAATTATCTATTTAACTTTTTATAGTGAGCTCTTAACATCCATTCCTCAATATGGCAAAAGCTTTATATTGTTAAGGCTGCAAAGGTTAGTTTAGCTTCATCTCTCATCTGCAACAAGAAGAACTATTACAGCAGGTGCTGAAACTTAAACCGACGGTACCGACCACATGTCCATTTCTGTTAGATCATTCCAAAACTGCACGTGAGTCTGGTTAGAGCTGAAATGTTTGTTCTTCATTCGCTGTGGTCTGCAGCAGCACTTTCCGTCAGCTTATAATTAAGTCTGTATCTGCAAATAGGTCATCACATGAACTAAAAGACAGATGCAATTATTGTATGGTGACCTGTATGGAATGCTTAGTCAAGGGATTTAGGAGAGAGTCTGGTGGGGAGGTAGGGCATGTCAAATTAGCTAGTACTAAATCATTTGGTACATATAAAACTATATATATACAATATGTAATGGAATGTAAGGAGGGGTTATATTCAGGGCCCTACCTATTGGCCTATATATAGAAAAAAGAATGCCTTAAAATATATTCCCTCCATGTCTAAATCTAAATCTGGTAGCAGAGCTGAAGAGGAGTGGTGGTACCCCTCTCTTCTACAATCAACTTTTGCAAAAGTCTGTCTGTACATGTGCCAATCTGTGAACTAAGGGTGGACTTTTGGTGTCTATGGCAGCACAAGACATGAATATGGGCCTGGTAGTAGTAATGCCTTTGAAACACATGGTAAGGTGGGTGCATTAAGGAGTAATAGCTATCAAGAATTAGGGTTAATTATTATTAAAGGGATGGTTCACCTTTAAATTAATTTTGAGGGGGTTATTTACTAATCTCAGAATACCCGAAATTCCCCGAAATCTGAAAAATTCATGATTCTTTTTATAAAATGGACTTTTAAAAAAAAATCACAAATTTTTCGGAATTTATTAAACCCCCAGGGCTAAAAAGCCCGCATATAAAAACACGGCATCTCAAACCTGCCGAGGTTGCATAAAAGTCAATGGGAACAGTCCCATAAATTTTTGGTTGTGTTGGGGGTTTCAGGCAATTTCACTATGTTTTCGGAGCTATCGGGTAAAAACACTGAGATTTCGGGGGAAAATTCAAGAAAAAATCATGAAAATCTGAGCTTTTCCCGCAAAGCAAATTTTCGGGAAAATGTAATAATGGATAAGCATTAAAAACCCGAGCGGGTTGGATCGGAGTTTGTAGCAGCCGATATTGAGATAAATTCAGACACCTTGTTAAATAAGCCCCTAAGTGTGATATAGTTAGGTCTAAACTAAGCAACGTTTCAGTTTGTGTTAATTAATTTATATATATTGTTTTGAAACGATTAGCCATCCTATTCTGCCTTGTTTTGGATTGCAACTGATGTGCAGATTATTAAGATAACTCCATCTTTTTGTATTCATTTCATTTGAATCTTCTTAATCAGACTTAAAGGGATCCTCTGTTATAAAACATCAAAACACTAAGGGTGGGGGGTTGTGCAATTGGACCGTGGGGTCTGCTTCCTCTAAAGTTATGTGGAAATCTCCACTCTCCAGCCACACTCCTAATTGAGAGCTGGCAGGGAGCAACAACAGGGTAGCTGGGGTGACTGTGAGCACTGGGCCCCAATAAAGATTTTATTTTCGAGGGGCCCGGCTGCATCTTGCTACACCACTGGTGCATCCACTGTGCTTTCAAAGATGCCTTTAGTAGCTCTCCATTTTTTCTGCTGATTCAGAACACATGCTCTCAGTTGTCAGTTACATGAGCTTAGGGACCAACACACATTCTACAGCATATACAGTATACTGTAGAATATAAATGTCACAACACAGATTAGTTTGATTACTAAGTAATGCAGATTTTAATTACATGGCATCAAAATGTAATAATTAGCCCTGTGGCATCCGGTTATATGATATCATTTTCTGCTTAATGATTTGCAATGACCCCTAAGCTTAGTTTCTTAACATCAGCCCAAAAGGAGCACACTGAGCATGTGCAGTGTCACTGACACACAATCCAAGGTGGTGGCCTCATGTGACAAATTTGAGGACCTGGATCATTATATAAACATATGTGTTTGAGTTTTAAATAGCTTGTTAAATTCAAAGGTCTGGTAGTGAACTTTCCTGTTTATATAAACTCTGGGAACAGTGGCATATCTAGATTTTACTGGGCCCCACAGCAAAATAATTTTAGAGGTTGTCCTTTTTTACCAATATATGTTGAAATTGCTCATTATTTAGGGCCTCATGGGGCCCCTTATACCTCCTGGGCCCCCTGCAGCCACAGGGTCTGCTTCGTCTGTAGTTACACCCCTGTCGTTGAAGCTTATAAAATCACAGAGGTAATGATAAACGAAAGGCACACCAACGTCTGTTTTATATATAATGCTTAAATTATGAATGGCGTTCTATTTAAAGTACTGCATTGCCTTTGCAGTCAAGCCAGCATTGATATTTTGCAGTACAACAGCAAGGCCCTATTCTCTACTATTTTGCAAAGAACAATGTCCAATTATTATTTTCAGCAAAATTCAATCAGATGCACATCATTTATATTGAAAAAAATTTACCCTATTTAGAATCTTGTTTAATTTTTCATCTATTTTTATTCATGAGCAGTAGGATAAATTAAACATCTTCCATGAATTCCAATGACATGAGCATTAAAAAAAACATACATGGCTACTTCTCAACTAGGTCATGACTGTACTTAGTAAAGGTGCTGTCCTAGGCATTAGACCTCAGCCCTTCCCTTTGCTGATTTCTCATGCACAACACAGTCTACATATATGGAAAGGGATGTGGAAACATAAAGTTGTTACTTCTCAACTAGGCCAGGACCTTATTTAGTAAAAGTGCTGCCTTAAGCAATATACCTTAGCCAACCCTCCCTTCACTGATTGCTTGCACAACACAGGCTGTAAGAATGGAACAGAGGGGTACCGACCTTCAGCTACCTTCTTAGTCTGTGGGTGCTTATATAGAAATGATGTACTAGTTAAGCATTTATCAGACTTATTTTACTTAGTATAACTCTTACAACTGGCATTTGTTGTTTTCAAAACCCTAATAGGTCCGTATAACATCAAAATAAATTTGGAAATCTGAAAACCATCTTTCATTGAAAACTGTCTGAGGCTCACCACGTGCTTGATGTGACTCAAACAAGATAAGAAGAAACCTAGGGGGTTATTTATTAAGGTCAGTTTTTTTCTGGTTGGACTTTTAAAGGTAAAAACATTTTTTTTGATTTTTTCCGACGTTTTGTTAAAAATCCGAATAAAAAAGTACTCCAACTCAGACCTGCTGAGATCATGTAGAGGTCAGTGGCACTGACATTATGAAGATATCCTGATCTGCGCTGGGTTTCATACAATAATCCAAAGATTCTGTGGATTTTGGGCTTCAAATTAGAAAATCTTGCAATTTGGATTTTTTCACAATCCTTTCCCCGCACAAGAAATTTTCGTGAATTTGGTGGGATTTGGTCGAAGTGATTTTCAGAGAAAAATTAGAAAATTTCAGATTTAATAAATAACCCCAAAATGTGTTTGTGTGTATCGATTCTGAATTCTGATAATTGAGAACTATTACTAAAAAGTTATTAAAATTATTATTACCTAAAACTTTTTTCTCCCACCAGTGGTAAAGGCTTACAGAGTTTGCAGTCTGGATGGTGAATCCAGATTGCTCATTATGCATATGCGTATGTGCCTCAACATGACAAGAGCCCTTAGAAAGGTTTTTCTGCCCTAAAAACATTATGTTTGTTCCCCTTTTCCGGAGTGCAGGTTCTATTTGCCCACACCTCTTGTAGGGGGAACCAATTTTTAGGTGATATGTGCCCTTTAGCTTATACTAGTTTTAACATCATAAAAGCTGCTCCAGCAGAACTGTGATCTGTAGCCAGTCTAGGTGACTCCAATGGTACTTTTCAAGATAATGAAGATTATTTTATCAAAATAATGTAACAACATTTCAAATTTTACCTGAGTTGAAACCAACTTGGTTACCTATTTTGTGCTTGCTCTGCTTAATGTTTATAAAATAGTATGTATAGAAGCCTTCAATTTTATATTGTATCCTATATTGTAAAGTCGCTCAAGCTAAATTACCTGTATACAGTAGAACCACCATTTTACGTTTTTCAGGGGACCAGGAAAAAATTATGCAAATAATTGCCTAGAAAATAAGGGTTTTTTAATTTATCCTATATGTCTCCTTAAAAGTAGCTTTTTGTTCAAGTACTGAAAGGATATAAGTCTGTTAATAGCACAGGAGTCTTGTTAATAACAGAGTTAAGCATTATAATATGGGGGGCATGTGCAAGGCCTCTCTGTCAGTCACATACACAACCTAAAGCAATAAGTGATTGATGCAGGACTCTATAAGGGACAGACTAATTGCAATTGACTATTTAAAGGCAGAACCATGGCAAGATATACATCTGGTTAGTATTTTAAACCTCTTTTTTTCACAAATAATAACATTCATAGAGGGAAAAAAACTGTTTTTGGGAACATCAGGACACAATTTTGATGTAAAATCTGGTAAAACATTTAGGGAAATGCACCCACTGAAATGCATTATAAATTGGTGGGACCACAAATAAAAAATTTAAAATGTGGGAAAACTTAAGATCAGGGTACTTAAAATAGAGGCCTCTGACTTAAATAGCTATTAATTTATTTATATTTAGCAGTGGAACAAATATTATAGACATTTGGGCAGAAAGAACACCCAGGATCCAATATTCTTGTTAAATGATTATATCTGCTAGAACAATACTCCACACCCAAGGTCTCTTCCTTCTGGTGGGGGTCTGCTGTATCACAGATCAATGCTTCTTTCTTCACAGTCCATGACCTTTCCAAATTGAAAAGCAACAATTAAAGTGTCAAGGGCTTTCAGGTCCAGTGATTGACATGCTGCAGAAGGCTCAACGTTCTTAATAAAAAGCTACTCTTGCATCTGGCTGTTCATTCTTTCATGGGCTTGGAGGGGGGGGGTGAAACTGAATGTAATGTAATAAGAACACATGCTTCCCTTACTGAATAGCAAAATAGAGGCCTAGAACAACTTTGGTCTTAATTATTTTGTTGTCAGATTTTCTCATTGAAAGGATTTCTCTGCTCGGTATTTTTTGCTACTTTGCAGTATTCTAAATCCTGAAGCAATGCTTATAGCCAGATTATTAAAAAGTCCTAGAGGAAACCAGACAAAGCTGATGTCATTACAAATGTCAATATGTAATTCCTGAACACTGGAACGCTTTTTTCTTTATTTTGTTTACTTTTATTTGTTTATTATGGAAAAAGAAAATTGTGAAAACTCAATAAAAAGAAAGTTATAAAAAAAAAAAGACCTAGAGGAGACCTGAATCCTGTTTTAAGAGTCAGATCCAGGCAAGAAGAAACACTAGGTTTCAACTGTGATAAAATATATATATAACTTTAAAAATTAAAGTGCTTAGAATCACATTTTCTTTAATTATGCAAAAAAAAAAAAAAAAAAGTTTTGGGGTGGTGAACCCATTAGACCATTGAGCAAACAAATGTATTACCACTGCCTGTTTATAGTGAATTATTTGTTGCCTATAAATTAAAGTCTATGTATGATTTATTTTTATTCAGTGGTCTGAAAAAATAGGCCGTCACTTATCCCATAATTGTAATAATAGTTTTTTCAAATTATCTTTGGAATGGTAGGAATATCAGTTGTCGATCCCAAAATGTTACTTGCTCTCACTGTATACCAGTGATGAACAAACAAATGAAAGAACAGGCTTATGAATGTATGTGTGTAGTATCTGTGGCCAGTGGCACAAACATTAAAAGAAAACAATTTTATTTAGCTACTATGTCTGTAACACTCCTCTGTGTGGTGCACAAATGTACCTTTAAGATTACTTTAAGGAACAATAACACAAAAACTTTTTTTTAAAGGAAAGACAGTATAATGTACTTGTGCCCTGCACTGGCAAAATTGTGTGTTTGCTTCATAAAAACAACTATAGCTTCTATAAACAGGCTGCTGTGTAGCCATGGGGCAGTCATTCATGCACAGGATGCACAGTAGATAGCAGATACATTCTGAAGAATTCCAATTGTATACTACAAAGTGTATCTGTTATCTGCTGTGTATACTGTGCTTTTCTCTTTTTAAGCTTTCAATGGCTGCCCTCATGGCTACACAGCAGCTTGTTTATATAAACAATAGTTGTGTTTCTGAAGGAAACACACCAGATTTACCAGTGCAGCATACAGTACATTATATTTTCATTACTTTAGGACATTTTCCTTTTTTGGTGTTACTGTTCCTTTAAATGAGCCATGACTTTGAATATTGGTACTCTAGACAAAACAGATCCCCTTTCATTTAGATCTAGGGACTAGTGCCAAACAAATTCAGGAACATTAGAAGTGTTTCCTATTTTAGCTTTGAACCATTGGTCAGTACTAAACAAGATACTTTGTATGACCTTGAAACACAGTGTCAAATGACTTGACCCACAACATCATACTCTACCCCTCAGCCTTAGAAAATAAAAGGGTATTCAATTGGGATGCACTGAATCAGGGATTTGGCTCGGGATGTGTTATTTGCTGCCAATGGTTGTTCTTTAAAATATTGGTTTAAATTATTTTGCAAATATCATCTTTTGGATATAATATGATTTTTTGGATATTTAATTTAGCATACTTATTAAGGACTGCCACCACCACCACCATGAAAAAACTTCTGAAAATAGTCAAGCTGCCTGTTGATTTAAAGGTAAAAAATATTTTTTAAGGAACACTTTGTTGCTAATTTGCTAATGTAAAATTAAATTTTACATGGACAAGCTTCCCAACACCATAACCCAGGGCATCCTATACCTACAGATCCTGCTATTCTACTTTATCCAATCAAGTTTGGGTGTAAAGGGTGTGGCCAAAAATCTCTGAGGAGACAGACATTTTAGAATGATTGCACTTAATTTTAAGTGGCAGAGCAACAGGACTCCTTAAACGCATTGATGGGACAACAGAATTTATTTGTATTTAGCATCTCTGTGTGGTTCAGTTGATACCTTGAGAATAGAATGAGCACAATAATGAAAGACCATATGTAAGGGCCTTAAATGAGTGTTTGAGTTAAACAAGAAATTATATTTAAAATGTGTGTGTAGCAGAAATTGACGAGTGGTTTGTCCTTTTACTTGAAAGTAGTAATGCACCTTAAAGGGATTCTATCAGAGGAAAGCAGGTTTTGTTTCTTAAAATACATTAATTAACAGCAGATTTCTGCAAAGAGAATTTTTTTATAATTAATTTTGAAGTCTGACATGGGGCTAGACATGTTGCCAGTTTTCCAGGTGCCCTCATTCATGTGATTTGCGCTCTGATAAACGTCAGTCACTCTTTACTGCTGCACTGCAAGTGATATCACACTTCCCTTTCACTCCTTGCAGTTGATCAGCAGAACATGGGAAGGTAATGGGATAACAGCTCCATGACACCTGCATTGCTAGGTGTAGCTATGAGAATATTACTCAATAGTAAATATCCAAGTCACACCGTGACTCCTCAAGTTACACTGAGCAGGAGAAACAATAGCTTATCTGAAAAAAGTTCCATTGTGAAGTGCTGTTTTTTCTGAAATCACAGGATCAGGCACAATGACCTCAGCTTACTACAAACCTATATTACAACTCAAAAAACATACATTTGCTGGCTCAGGAATAACATTTTATATCATAGAGTGAATGATTTGTACTGTAAACAGTGTCATTTTGAAATAAAAACACCACCATAAAAACTATATATATATATATATATATATATATATATATATATATATATATATATATATATATATATATATATATATATATATATATATATATATATATATAATAGTTAAAGGGATACTGTCATGGGAAAAAAAACATTTTTTCAAAATGAATCAGTTAATAGTGCTGCTCCAGCAGAATTCTGCACTGAAATCCATTTCTCAAAAGAGCAAACAGATTTTTTTATATTCAATTTTGAAATCTGACATGGGGCTACACATTTTGTCAATTTCCCAGCTGCCCCATGTCATGTGACTTGTGCTCTGATAAACTTCAATCACTCTTTACTGCTGTACTGCAAGTTGGAGTGATTATCACCCCCTCCCTTTTCCCTCCCAGCAGCCAAATAAAAGAACAATGGGAAGGTAACCAGATAACAGCTCCTTAACACAAGATAAGAGCTGCCTGGTAGATCTAAGAACAACACTCAATAGTAAAAACCCATGTCCCACTGAGACACATTCAGTTACATTGAGAAGGAAAAACAGCAGCCTGCCAGAAAGCATTTCTCTCCTGAAGTGCAGGCACAAGTCACATGACATGGGGCAGCTGGGAAATTGACAAAATGTCTATCCCCATGTCAGATTTCAAAATTGAATATAAAAAAATCTGTATGCTCTTTTGAGAAATGGATTTCAGTGCAGGATTCTGCTGGAGTAGCACTATTAACTGATTCATTTTGAAAAAAACATGTTTTCCCATGACAGTATCCCTTTAAGAAATCAAAATGTAAGATGAAAAGTAGGGGGCCTAAAGGTACATTTAAGCAACAACGGAAAATTGGAACAATTATAAAATTAAGCCTCACATAATAATTCATATAATAAAATGCAGACATGCAGTACAAATACATACCAAATAGCCCTTATTGCACTAAGAATGGCAACGACAAAACCACAATGACAACGAGAAATCCACAATGTTTCATATCTAAATCCTTTGTCAAGAGGATTAATGAACTTGAGACATACTGTAAAACATATTTTGCAAACATATGTTATGACCCTGTTTGGTTTTTGAATATAATGTGGTGTGTACTGATTGATTATATTTTAAAATATACAATCAGTGATTTTGTCAATTTGTTGTCATTGGCTGATTGTTAAGAGAGTGATATCTAATAAAAGTAGCAAATTACTGGAATCCCTCAAGTTCAGTAGTAAATAGTAAGTCAAAGAAAAGTTACTTTAAGTAAGTCAGCATCTCCATACAACTACACATTTTTGGTATTGCTGCACTAGAAAGATATGGTGCTTTCAAGAACAAAATCTACATTATATGATCCTTTGGAATGAAAAACATGCATTTACAACCTATTTTGTCCTGAAAATGTACATTTACTTTTATAAGGTAAACCAAATGTTCTCCCTTCTGGAAATGCCTCTAAAGTGAAGATGAAAAATATATTGATGTTTTGTGAATATCAACAAGGGGTGAAAGAGTTAAGTTAGCCAGTGAATGGTATCACCTTAAATGGATTCAATCATGATTTTTATGGTGTCGTTTTTATTTCTAAATTACACTGTTTACACTGCAAATAATTCACTCTACCATGTAAAATGTCATTCATAACCCAACCAGTGTATTTTTTTAGTTGTAATATGTGTGTAGGCAGCAATCTCAGGTCATTTTGCCTGGTAGGGTGCTTTCGAAAAGAGCCAGTGCTGCACTATGGATCTGCGCTCTGACAGGCTATTGTTTCTTCTATGCATTACAGAAGTAAATAACGTCTGAAGTTTATCAGAGCACAAGTCACATGACTGGGGGCACCTGGGAACTGAGAATATATCAGTTTTCAAAATTAAATATAAAAATATTATTTTGCTCTTTTGAAAAATAGGTTTCAGTGCAGCAGTCTGCTGGAGCAGCACTACTTACTTGTTTTTTTTTTTTTTTTAAAAACATGTTTTCCGAAGACAATATCCCTTTAATTTAGCTTTTTCTTACTTGCAACTTTTGTGGTGTTTGGAAACTTTTTCCTTCTCTGTATCTAGGAAAGGATGGTTATATAATCTTTAGCTGTATCGGTGGTAGGATTGTTAAAAGGGTTGTTCACCTTTGAGATAACATTTAGTATGATGTAGAGAGTGATATTCTGAGACAATTTACAATTGGTTTTCAATTTTTATTATTGAAGGATTTTGAGTTATTTAGCTTTTTATTCAGCAGCTCTTCAATTTGCGTCTTAACCAATTTGGTAACTAGGGTCCAAATTACCATAGCAACCATGCATTGATTTGAATTAGAGACTGGAATAAAAATAGCAGAGGCCTGAATACAAATATCAGTAATAAAAAGTAGGAATAACAATACATTTGTATCCTTACAGAGCATTTTTGTTTTTTAGAAGGGAGTCAGCGATGCCCATTTGAAAGCAGCAAAGAGTCAGAAGAAAAAGGCAAATAACTATAAAACTATAAAAAATAAGTAATGAAAACCAATTGAAAAAGTTGCTTAGAATTGGCAAATCTATAATATAATAAAAGTTACCTTAAAGGTGAATCACCCCTTTAAGGAGCATTCTGTTTACTCTTTCATTATATAATGGATTACTGAAATGCTCTATTGATTGGCCTTCCCCTCCAGAGACTGATTTATTTATATGAAATAGGGGTTTACATATAAGCTGTTTGTGCAATATATTTTATAGAGACCTACATTGTTTTGGGGGCAATAGTTTTCAGGCATATCACCTCTTCTCCAGCCCATTGCTACCAAAATCTGCCTCATATAGGCAGATAGCCTTGAAACCTTGTCACTGGTGTTTCACATTATCTTTTTTTTTGTAACTTCCTTTATTTGTTTTTATTCAGCATAAAGTCAACATAATAACTTATTATTTGTACTTTGTATTAATAAAAAGGAAGCTAGACATTTTAGCTGCACATATTATTCTGTTTGCAGACTTGCCAATTGGGAATGTTATGAATAGGTGGAAAAAAATTGTAAAATATAAGAGGGAAAAGAAAAAAAACAAAAGTTGTGTTTTGTGATTTGCCCCCGGGTAGGGGTGTCCTCTCACAATATCTTTACATTGGTATTACATTTTTTTTAAAGGGGACCTGACCCCCTAAAAAATAAATTCTAAATCCAAGTTTATGATGTTAGTTACGCAAAATAAACTTCACTTACACTATATAAATTATTTCAATCTTGTTTTGTTAAGTCGTGGAATTTACAATCACAGCAAGCAAGCAGCAGCCATTTTGTGGACATGTTATTAGGACAAGCTTTGCATCATGCCAAAATCTTGTTTGTCCACCAGAATGGGGCACCTGATGCTTATGTCCAGGCACTGGCTGCACAATTAAATGGTTGAGGAGGGAAGGGGTATGTTAGGAGAGCAGTGACATGTAGGAAGTGCAGAATGGAAAGTGAAAGTAATTGCTTGTCCCACCTCTATGCCTAAGGTGTAGATAGGGTTGCCACCTTTTAAAAAAAAGTTTAACGGTCAGTGGTGGGGGTGGGAACAAAAGGGGTGGACTGTGACATAAAGGGGCAGGCTGTGATGCAAAAGGGGAGGAGCCATGTTGGAAGACAGAGAAAAGGGCCAATTTCTTTTGTTAAAGGAAAACTATACCCCTAAAATGAGCACTTAAGCAACAGATAGTTTACATCATATTAAAGAATCTTACCAAATTGGTCTATATAATTAAGTAAATCTTGACCTTTTATATCTCTTGCCTTGAACCACCATTTTGTGATGGTCTGTGTGCTGCCTCAGAGATCACCTGACCAGAAATACTACAACGCTAACTGTAACAGGAAGAAGTGTTGAAGCAAAAGACCGAACTCTGTCTGTTAATTGGCTCATGTGACCTAACATGCAGGCCCGGACTGGCAATCTGTGGGTTCTGGCAAATGCCAGAGGGGTTGCTATAAGGTCCCATAGAAAGTCAGTATTTAGTGGGCTGGTGGGGGTTGTTTGGGCATCTATGTGGGCTGATTGGGCCTCTGTGTACCTGAAATGCCAGGGCCTATTTAAATTCTCAGTCCGGACCTGCTAACATGTATGGCTTGTTAGGTATGTTTGTGTGCACAGCAGTGAATTGTACAATCCCAGGGGGGCCGCCCTTATTTTTTAAAATGGCAATTTTCTATTTATGATTACCCAATGGCACATACTACCAGAAAAGTATATTATTATGAAATTGGTTTATTTACATGAAGCAGGGTTTTACATATGAGCTGTTTTATAGAGACCTACATGGTTTGGGGGGTATAGTTTTCCTTTAAGGGTATTACAAATTTACTGGCAACTGCATTGCCGGTAAATTTGTAATACGTGCCCTTGGCAGGTGTTTACCAGCTAGGCCGGTAAAATACTGGCTGGGTGGCAACCCAATGCATAGAGGAGGTGCAGGCAATATATGATTAGCCGTGAGTTCTAAAAGAGTTTATAGCAGCTGTGGAGTTTTTTTTTTTTAAAGACAGAATTTGGGCTTTATATTTAATTTGAAAAGGACTTTTATTATACAGCTTTTAATATTTGGGTGACAGGTCCCCTTTAAAGGTGACAACCCTAACAGCTCCTCTTCTCTGAAATACCCTCCAAATTTTTCTCCAACTTTCTCCCAATTTCTCTGCCTGTAAAAAACATTTCAAGAGACATTTACTCTCATCAGACTGTTTTTAACCTGAATAATTATAAGAATTGTGAGTGATACATCGAGTTTGTTACGCCTGTCTGTGGTACAGATGTATGGGTTTAACTGTACAAATGATAAAGACTGCAAAAGAGAAATGTGATTGGCAGGGCTTCGGTTATAAATGGAGGGAGCACTCTAGGGGTAACACAGGGATGCCTCAGACAGCGCACAGCTCCTCACTGCAGGGATACCGTGTGACGTAACTATGACGCAGGCTAGTCACATGTTGCCCTGCAGTTTACGCCCTTCTTCCGCCCACACTGACGGAGTATAAGCAGTTAAGATGGCGGCGGAAGACCTTGTGGGAGCGCATGACAGCCGGCACTGAGTGGAGAGGGGGTGGGGGGACTGCCACATCAAGCTAGTTTGTGGAATTGTAGGAGTTAACAGAAGGAGGGCGCGAGTGATCAACTCCAGTGGAACCGGAGAGGGAGTGAGGAAACAAGTGTGAGGTGCCCTTGAGCAGGGCGGTGAGAAGAGACACTGAGGAGAGGAAGAGGCGCCGGCCCCAGCTGCTGTCATGTTCTCGGTGCTTTCTTGCGGCAGGCTGGTGGCCAGAGCGGTGCTTGGTGGCCTTTCTCAGACGGACTCTCGGGACTATAGCCTGGTGACCGCGAGCTGCGGCTTCGGCAAGGATGCCAGGAAAGGAATCCTAAAGAAAGGCATGTGCTATGGGGACGACGCTTGTTTTATTGCCAGACACCGGACGGCGGATGTTTTGGGTAAGTGGGAAGCGTACTTCCTTCTGTCGCTCAGTGTCATTAAGTGCTCCGAGCTGCAGAGCTGTTGTCACTCCACACTGTGTTTATAAAGCCAATGGTGTGTGTAGGATATTGAGAGTGGATCAGCTCACTGTCTCTGTAGGGGTGTCCGGTAATGAAGCTCATGGAATAAAGCCTGTATTGCCTCCTAGCAATGCTTCAGTGGCCCCTGTCCTTACAGTGAGCCTGGCACGGCTAAGAGCTGCAGAGCCACTTTAACTTTACTGGACTGTGCACCTAAGGTTTCCCATGGGCTGTCAGTGTCAGTGTCTGTGTCATGCCCAAGGTCACTATGGCCTTCACTTGCATGTGAAGTGTTCACTGGCAGGTTATTTACAGGGAAGTATTAGCAGCCGCTCAGTCATTAGCCATTCCTTCAGTGTAGCTTTTTTATGCCCACAGATCAGAACTAATTAGGTCTCTAATATTAACAAGATGGATGGTTACTCTGGGGCTCAGTCAAACTGTTGCATTCCTCTAACCACCAGTGTTCCTTTCAGTGACTGAAGGTTCTAGTAGGATACTGGACATTCTGTAATTCAGAAGCCGCTCTCTAAGGGCAGAGACTCGCGTAGAGATTCAGGTAGATTTAGTCACCCCGCCACAAATCGCCTTTTCTTCGGGCGACCAATCTCCCCAAACTCCCTTCCCGTCGGCTAGAATCTAAATTGCTGGCGGGATGGCACTCAGAGCACTTCCTCGTGAGGCAACTTCGGAAAACGAAGCACTGCAAGTGCCATCTAGCCTGCGGGAAGGCAGTTTGGGGAGAATTGTCACCGGGCGACTTATCTCCCCGAATCTCCTCTTGTGTCTCTGACCTAAAGGTCAGCTTTAGACATTTACAATATTCAAAAATGCATTTTAACAATTATGAATAAATTGCTTACTCCCCTCAGGCCTCTACTGTAGAAATATAAAATACATCAGCCTAGGGTTATTTGTATCCGAGCTCTATGCTGCCATTCTCTTTGCTATCCTCTGTCTGGTCAGTCTGACACATGCACAGTATGGTCAATATTTAGCCTTTACTATATTGCACAGTGCAAGGGACCTTAGGGAAATGAACAAACAGAATAGCATGGTGCTCCCTGGTGCTTTCCCACTGAAATTTCCTAATGCAATGCATGATTTAGAGAGGAAAAATCATGTTATTAATAGGGGGCACCCTCAGTAAATTTTGCATTTTGCTTGAAACTGTTTGTTTTGTTTTCTTAGTGACAACCTTCTGCTCTATCCAGTGTGAAAAGCAGGTTTCGTAATTTATGTATGGCACGGTTTTTGAAACTTTTAATTCAGGTTCCTTTTTAAGGTGCACAATATGATCAGTCCCCTCCCTTAGCTCATATGAAAACATTGCTGTTTTAGCCACTTAAGGAAAAGAATATTTAGGACAGCGGTAAGTTTTCAACCCCACGTATCACTAATGAAGCATTTAACTGTGCATACTTTGAAATAATCCCCATTTATTGCAAAATAAATGGACATTTTGGAGATCATGTTCAGTAATATTACTGTTGCCTGTTGTACATCACACTTGTATGTGTCTTTACTAGCAAACTACAACAAAAGTTTGTGGCAGTTCATTATAGTCTGCGAGGTCTCGTGTTGCACAAGTTGGTGCAGGACCCATGGGTTACAGCAGTGATCCCCAACCAGTAGCTCGTGAGCAACGTGTTGCTCCAGTGGTACCGAAGCAGGTGTTTTTTTTTTAATTTTGGGTTTGAAGGCAAGTTTTGGTTGCATAAAAAACAGGTTGTACTGCCAAACAGAGCCCCCAGTAGGCTGTCAGCCCACATAGGAGCTTCCAAATAGCCAATCACAGCCCGTAACTGGAACTCTCATGAGTTATTTATGCTTGTGTTACTCTCCAACTTAATTTACATTTGAATGTGGCTCACAGGTAAATAAGGTTGGGGATCCCTGGGTTACAGGCTGGAGATGTGACACTGCTTTCTCTGGTGATGTCCAACTTTATTCTGCCTGTATCATCTGAAGGGACAGATCAGGCACAGGTTTGGAAGGGACAGGTTAGAGTTTGGTGTAGTTGGAAGTTTGCCAGTTCTTGCGTCAGTATCTGAAATGCAATTACTTTGTGGCTAACTCCCTTCGCCTTAAAGGAGAACTAAACCCCACAGTGAAAAGTCCCCATGGGCCCCCCTCTGCTACACCCCCTTCCCTGCCTCCCCCTGCTCAGTATTACCCCAGAATTGTGGGGCTGTTTAGTTCTCCTTTAACATAGTGGCTTCATATTTACCACATGTGGGATAGTAGCTATTTAATTTAAGGTGCAATTTTGCTATAGGCTTGTTACCAACAGCAACCAGCAGGTAGCATTTATTGGTCACATATATAAGGACTTTTCTTATGTTAATATGAATTAATAAAACTTGGTAAAGTTTGTGCCCTCTAATCACAGACAGTTAGGTTTGTTTTTTCATTTTTTTTCTTGAAAAAAACTAAAATCGCTTGGGAAATTCTTTATCATGTAACCTTCCTTAATCTGCCAGCATTGTAGATCCGGTTGTCTGTAAATCTTAACATTACACATGATTAATAGGTCCTTGTCTAATTTACCCTTCTTCAGGGTTGCTATCAACAGGGCCGCCATCAGAAATCAGGGGGCCCCGTACGGCAAAATTTTCTGGGCCCCCTGGTCCCTGCCCACCCCACAGATCCTGTCCCCAAGTCCCACCCCCAAAAAAAAACATTTGTGGTCAGGGCCTCCCTACAAGTTAAAAAAATAATTGGTGGTCAGGCCCCCCCCCATAAATTAAAAAAAATTCATTAGTGGTCAGGGACCCCAATAAATTAAAAAAATTTTAAAAAATTTATAAAAAAAACAGTGATGACAGAGCCCCCATAAAAGTTTTACTAAAACATTGGTGGTCAGGGGCCCCATAGAATATAATAATAAAAAAAATCATTGGTGTTCCCCCTGGTAAAACCATTTACGATAACCCCCCCACCCTGCTCTCAGTGCGCTGCAGAATCGGTTAGGGTGGGCGGGGCTATAGTGCTTAGTAGTCCTGGTAGATCTACACAGGGATTGGATAGGCTTATCCAATCACCATGCGGCTCTAGGGAAACTACCAATAGTTTAGAAGCTGCGGAGGGGAAAGAAGTAATTCACGACAATTCAGTAATAGGCAGGCACCACTCCGGAACGTCCATCAAAAGTAGAATCCAAGAGCCAAAAATTGAGTATAAAAAATATATAATTCTTTATTTTACATTACATCTAAAAGGATAAAGCCTGCCGCGTTTCGTGTCACGCAGGGACACTTAATCATATGATTAATCGGATCAATGCTGCGACTTCATCCGACATTTCTATCTCTTACCTTATTTCCGTTGCATGCGATTTGGCGCCCACGTTTTGTCGCATCGCGTCGGATTGCGCTGAAAACATCCGTGTAGTCCTACCCATAATGATCTGACCTTACAGTTTTATATTTGCTTCTTTCTATTCAGTCAGTGCCACTCCTGCTATTATGCAAGGTAAAAACTGCCTCAGGTGGAAGGGTGCGGAATGTGTAATTGTTTGTTTAGGCAGAAACTTAGATTTCTTTGCTGGTAGATATTTAGCCATTATAGTCACTCCGAAAAGGTGGGCCAAATTGCCTAATAATTGCCTAAATCTTTTGACTGTTTTCTTGACTGCCAGATCATTCTGCAGTTCGTTGAAGGACGGGTTTGTTCATTTCTATTTAAACAAATCAACCTGTTTGCAGTGGTAGGAAAGGAAAGGTAGTTCACAGAAACACAAATTAGTTTAGCATCAGTGCTTTGCAGAAAGGGCATACTGAGAAGGAAATGCAGGTTTGCTGCTCAAATTTTTCTGTTTTATGGAATACCATATAGGCTAGAGCTCAACCACTGGTTGTTGATCAGATCCTGTTTTGCACCAATAGGGGCTCATCGGTGCAATGCAGGGTTTCATGATCAGTATACGTAGAGACAGGGAAGTGGATCCACATGAAATGCATTTCTCCTCAACTGACATGAAATTTACACCAGATGTCAGTAACAACCCCAAGTTATCCACACATACAAATAACTCAAAACAAATAAGTCCATAAATTAAGTTTTTTATTTTGAATCTTGTATATAAATGTGATTTGTATTTAATTTGTATTGTGAATTGACCTGTCCGTTCTATAAATGTATTGTTCTAATGTACAGTGATGTATGTGCTACATAAATAATAATATAGAAATATTTATGCTGTTTATTGCTTATGCTATGAGTGAGTCTGCAGTGAACTTTCTGTATTTGTGTTAGAGTAAATCCATGGGAACTAGGGGAGAAATAAAAACTCCATGCGGAATGTAGTGCTGTTGGAGTTGAACTCAGGACACCATTGTTGTAGTGCTATATACCTGCATAGTAAAATATATCTGAATAGTAAAATAAATACTACTTTTAATAACAATAACTAGATATGTCTGCCATAAATAGGAAGCCATAACAAAGGAAATTTGTTTTTGTTAAAGCGCTATACACCTATTGTAAGACTCTGTGGAATATGCTGGAACTGTAAATACATGCTAATCATAATAGATGATGCGTCTGCATCTTACAGTTGTGTCACGTCTCATCAACACTGCGACATGATCTGACAATAGCATTAGCATCCGACGTGACCCCTGCGTTTTTGCGCATCATGGCAGATCACAGCGGAACCGTCCGTGACGTCCTGCCCTAAAATACGTCATTTATCTTCGACTTTTCTACTCCATTTTAAGGAAACTTGCTATCTCTGCTTTTTATTTTTATTTTCAGTGTAGGTTGCAATTTGGGTAAGCAGATTTCACTGTAGCTGTACGAGTATGAATGAGCCGAAGCTGCTTATGTCCTAATGTTTCTAAATCACTTTAAAATGTAAACATGTATATACAGGTATGGGATCCATTATCCAGAAACCTGTTATCCAGTAAGCTCCAAATTATGGAAAGGCTGTCTCTCATAGACTTCATAATCCAAATTTTTTAAAGATTATTTCTTTTTTTCTGTAATGATAGACCAGTACCTTGTACTTGATCCAAACTAAGATATAATTAATGCTTATTGAAAACAGAACCAGTCTATTAGGTTTATTTAATGTTTAAATGATTTTCTAGTAGACTTAATGGAGATCCTAATAAACAGAAAGATCCATTATCCAGAAAATCCCAGGTCCCGAGCTTTCTGGATAACCGGTCCCATGCCTGTACTGTTTTTTTTTTTGCAGTACTTCGTACATCTGCAGTTTGGTTTGATTCAGATAGTTCTGATAGTTTAGGTGAAGCCACTTTTCATTCTTGCACAAAAGCACAGAACAGGTGCTACAGAGTTTGTCTGTACCAAAAGGGACTGCCATCATTTAAAATCAAAGGTTCCTTGTGAAAAAGCAAGGCCTATTATTAACCTGTGTAACAATTCATTGGGGCTGCATATGCACACAGCTTTTTACTCAACTTCACATTTGTTAAAGGAGATCTAAACCCTAAAAATTAATGGCTGAAAATGCCATATTTTATATAATGAACTTATTGCACCAGCCTCAATAGCAGAAATGATCCAGGACTTCAAACTTATCACTGGGGGTCACCATCTTGGAAAGTTTCTGCGACACTCACATGCTCAGTGGGCTCTGAGCAGCTGTTGAGAAGCTAAGCTTAGGGGTCTTCGCAAATTATCAAGCAGAAAATTAGGTTGGCCTGTAATATAAGCTGATGCTACAGGGCTAATTACTAAATTCTGTTGACAGTTGCACTGGTTTGTGTGCGTCCATTTAGTAATTATCTGTATTAATTAGGAACCAGCCTTATATTGTGACACTAATATTCTATGTGTACTGTATATTTTAAGTCGGTCCCTAAGCTCAGTAAGTGACAGCAGCACAGAGTATGTGCAGTGAATCAGCAAAAAAGAAGATGGGGAGCTACTGGGGCATCTTTGGAGACACAGATCTTTACTGCTAAAGGGCTGTGGTTGCCTTGGGCTGGCATAGAAGCCCAAAACATAATATACAACATTTCTAGCCTACCTCTTTAGTTAAGCTTTTAGCTCTACTTTAAACCATGCAGTCAAAGTTTAAGCATCAAATGATATAGTATTTGGAAATTAGATTTCTGCAAATCACAACTTTATGTTTGTGAGCTGCAATGGTGAGTCACAGTATGTTGAGGGAAGCTTTGTGTGAGAGCTTCAGTTTTCAGATCTGTGACCAAAAAAGTTCAGTGAGTCATGCAGAATTCTTTGCTTTGGACCATAAAAGGGATTATGGGATTTCAGAAGGCAATATTTTACCTTAAAGGGAATCTAAAACAAAACAAGAAAACTAAACAGAGAGCGATCCTCTATGCATTTTTGCAATTTACAGTACTTTTCTGGTTTTAGTAGTGTATGAGATATTTGAGAGGTCGGTGTCTGTGACCTTGTCTATGCACATTCAGTGAGTTTAGTTAACCTTAGGGATGCTGACTCTTGTTCTAAAAATGCAAATATCCCAAAAAACCACAAAATTAGAAAATGAATGTAAGTTGCGGAAGAGCTCAGATGTACCCTGAGTATTAATTTCTTGGGTTTAAACACCCCCCATGGGGATCTCCACCTAATTTTTTAAATTAACTTATGTAAATATTTTGGCAGCTTTTCATTGTTCAAATGTTAAACATTTTAAATGTCTTTCAAAGTTTTTTGTTATAATATTTTCATATAAAAGCCATGTCTGTTAGTCTCTTTGTTTCAGGTTCTTAGCCTAGACAAAATGTAGCAAAAGTCTGTTCTCCTGCAGGTCTTTTAATTAATTGACTTCTCCTGTTTCAAGTGTCAGAACTAGAAGTGAAGAGAATATTTAAGGGATTTAAACACTGCTGCACTGCTCAAACATACATTACTGAGCTGTTGTTGGCTTACAAATCCTAGCATATTATCAAGGTTAAAGGGGTTGTTCACCTTCCAACGCTTTTTTCAGTTCAGTTGGTTTCAGATTGTTCCCCAGAAATAAAGACTTTTTCCAAGTACTTTTTTTTTATGTGTGACCGTTTTTCTAATATTGAAGTGTTAAGTGTCATTTTTCACCTTCTGAAGCAGCTCTGGGAGGGGGGGGTCTTAAATCCTTTAAACTGTTCTAAACTGATACATTTAGTGGAGAATCCCTGAGTTTCATTAAAGGCAGCATTAGAATTGATACAATAGTTGCTAATACTTCAGAGATACTGCTGACAAAAGTATCAGACTAAATGTTGCAAAATTGTAACAGTTCATATTAGACATATCCAAACCTTCCCTGGAACAATTACAGAAGGTTTAGATACTAGCTTGTAGAACCTGTTCTGACACTTCTTTGTTTCCCTTATCTTTCCTATATTTTAAGTTTACTTTTCCCTTTCCATTTACTAGGGTAAGATGATGATGAGTGCAATGTGACATTAAAATTTGTACATATGATAATATGTATTGCATATTACATGAGAATACTTTGTGTAAACCCTTCTTTATTTATTTTTCTTTTCTGTATTTTCTTTACAAATATCAAAATATTTTAATAAATTTGAATTTTAAAAAAAAAATTGTCCTAACAGTTTAGAATCTGCACTACTGATTTGCGGATCGGGTTTTTACCTGACCCTAACCCGCCCTCCATGAGTGCCCGCCTGTGACTTCCGGGTTCCCTTTATAGACCTGCGCCACCCCGCCGATGACATAAGGGCGGGGTGATAAGGCATACGTCTGTAAAAAGGGAAGCTTGTGAGATTTCAGTTCAAGTCTGGTGTGCACTTTAGTGCTTTTACTCTAAAACAATCCTACAGGTATGGGATCTGTTTTCCAGAAACCTGCTATCTAAAAAGTTTGAATCATGGAAAGGCCATCTCCCAAAGGCTCCATATTAAGCAAATCATTTAATTCTTTAAAAAAAAAATTCTGTCTGTAATGGAAAAAACGTACTTTTATACTTGACCCCAGCTAAGATATAATTAATACTTATTGGAGGTAAAATAACAGAAAGACCCCTTATACAGAAAACCCCAGGTCCCATGCATTCTGGATAACAGGCCCCAAGGCTTTCGAAACACTCTTCGAGAGAACACAACCTTATGATAAATGACATGTATTTTGGTTCTACACAATTCTATTCTTTGTGGAAACAAGTTGCTTTGTGAAATGGAAGCAGACATTGTCTAAGGCTGTCTGATCTGGTTAAGCTGAAGGTCATGCAAAAAGATTGTAGTTCTGCTAGATCTAGTTGTGACTAGCTGCAACAATAATTTGTTTGGTAATAAAAAGGCACTGAGATGAAATCTCACATGCTGTTCTGTACACTGTACCTTTCGGCACCAAGCATAGAGAAATATGCACAAGGCAGGTCTCCTACCAATTCAGCCTGTAAAACAGCTTGATGCAGCTCATACGTGGGATGTGGAAAGGAATGTACTAATAGGTAGAACTGTCACTGCTGTATCAGGCTCGAACCATTTACCCTCGTCATTAAGCCCCATTATTCTGTTTTTTAGAATACAGGCAGCCCCTGGGTTACATACGTGATAGGATTTGTATGTAAGTTGAAACGTATACATTTACTTATTGGATGCAACTTAGACAGATGTCTGTCTTAACATAGCATGTATTTTTACTTTTCTGTGCTCTGCAGTAGGTAACACAAACCAGAGGTAGGGCTACCACCCGGCCGGAATTTTACCGGCCTAGCCGGTAAAACACCTGCCAAGGCTGGTATTACATATTTACCGGCAATGTAGCTGCCGGTAATTTGTAATACCCTTAACAAAAGCCCTTGCCCTCCGGAGGAAACTTACCTTTTGTTCGTCATGTTGCCCTTACGCAATGTGGCCCTGCCCCTTTTGTGGCACAACCCCCGCAGCCCCGCCCCTTTTTGCATCACAGCCCGCCCCTTTAGTTCCCGTCCCCACCAGGTGGCAACCCTAACCAGAGGTAAAGTAAGTTATTAAAGCTAAATGCTAATAAAAGTCAAGCAAACCATAGTGTGTTACCGTAACAGCCCCAATATGTAAGTGTGAGTTGTATGTAAGTCCGGTGCAGGCCCAGACTGGCAATCTGTGAGTGCTGGCAAATGCCAGAGGGGCTGCCATAAGATGCCATAGAAAATTACTATTTTGTGGCCTTGTGGGGAGCTCTGTGTACCTTGATTGCCAGGGCCTATTTTGACTCCCATTCCAGACCTTCCCGGTTGTATGTAACCCGAGGACTCCTTGTACTGATGAATTCCAGAACATTTGAAGATCCATTCCCCAGTTCATGAATATTACTGTTTCTAAAAAATACTTGTGAACAAGACAGAGGAGGCGACTTTGTGAAATACAGCCATGTAGCTTTTGTGTAAATAATTACATTTCACACTGTAGATCTGTTCAAGATATTATATTGATGTTCTCTTTGAGAGAATTGCTTGGAACTCAGTGAGCACCACGGAGCGATTCTTTTCCTTCTTCCTCCTTCTTTGCACGGCTGCGCATACACAGCAAAAAGAAAAGCCAAACTTTAACTAAAAAGTCGACTATTTCATTTGACTGAGCATGCGTTTGCCCCAGAAAATTTGAAGATAGAAGAAGCTGGAAGAGGATCGCTCCATGGTGCTCACTGGCATAACCCCGGGCCAGTGCAGTTTTCTGCTAATAGGAGCACCGGCCCAGGGTTTCAGGTAAGTCAATACAATCACTTGGGGGTGCCTAACACCCAAGTACACAAAGCCTTTCCTTCTCTAAGTTTACACTCTTAAAGGGGGACTCCAATTGAAAACTGTTTTTCTTTTTTTTTTTCTTTTTTTATAATAGTGTCATTTAAGCCACTATATATTAATAAAAGCTTTTAATGGTTGTTACTGATAAATGTTCTAGCAGCATCTGCCTGTCTGTCTCCTGAACTCTGGTTCTAAAACAATGAAGAAGCCAACATCTGGAGCAGAGATTTCTGGTACATTGTTTTAAGAATCAGAACCAGAGAACAGAAAGAGAGAAAGGAATACTGCCTTCATTTGCAATTACATTTAAAATTGGAAACATTTAATTAGATATATTGGTAAACAGCCTGTGTTTTTATTTTTGTTTCTTTATGCACAAAACATTTTTTGGTTGGAGAACCCCTTTCGTTATCATTCTAACACTGGAGACATAAAATACAACCATTTGTTTGATCCTTTAACCAAGTATTCAGGGATGGCATAAAAATGAGTGGTGCTTTTTATAGAAGATGCCATTAGGTGGCCATTCTGTTTTTATAAAATACTCGTTCATGGCTTCTGTGAATGGAAAACAAAAGAATAATATTCATACACTGCAGGACATATCCGCAATTTGTGTGACTGTGAAGTGCATAGCTGCACATAAATCAGCTTAGTTTATCACCATTGCAATCCTGAGGTATAATAGGTTTCTACTTCTAAATCAATGGGCTTTCCTGTTTAATCTCATTCACAACCCACATCAAGTTAGATTTTTCCTGCGTGAGTCACCCGGCTGAAAGTTACAAGCAGACAAATGCTCCACATTGTGCACATAGTTGCCAGGATATTTGTAGCCTCCTGCTAGTCTTTCATATGTCTGTGTTAGCTTTATTAGAAAGAATATGTTTGTGCAGCTAAATCACTTTGTATATCCAGTGGCTGAAATATATATTTTCAAGTTAAGTGCACTAGTTTACACTGATTCAGCTGAAAAATGTAGCAGGCTTCTGCACTGTTTTATGACTTTAATAGGCATGCACCGAATTCAGCTTTCCAGAGCTTCATAGTCCGTTTAGATTCAGTTTGATTGAACACTTGGGATTTGGGCATATACCAAATGCTCAGATTTACTAAAAAGGTTGTGGTGCATTTGTAGATATTGCATGCTGTTTGATGGGACCACTATGTGGCTTAACTGAGACATAAGGCATAAGTTAAAATTAATATAGCGGCAAAGTGCTGTGCAATATATTAGTTCTGTATAATAAAGAAAAAGGTAAAACTACAGAATTAGCTCTGAATAGCTTCACTTGCAAAGACTGATCCCAAATTCATTATACAGGTATGAGATCCGTTATCCAGAAAGCTCAGAATTAGGAAAAAGCTGTCTCCCATAGACTCAATTTTATCCAAATAATTAAAATTTTTGAAATGATCTTCTTTTTCTCTGTAATAATAAAACGGTAGCTTGTACTTGATCCCAACTAAGATATAATTAATCCTTATTGGAAGCAAAACCAGCCTATTGGGTTTATTTAATGGTTATATGATTTTCTAATAGACTTGGTGAAGGTATGAAGATCCAAATCATGGAAAGATCCCCTTTATCTGGAAATCCCGATGCATTCTGGATAACAGATCCCATACCTGTAACAGTTAAAGATTTGGGCTGAGAGCCTATTAAAAAGAGATTATTTTGATTACATACTTTGTAATTCAAAACGCTTTCCAGTTTTTCTTAAGCATATACTGTAGAGAAACCATTGTTTCACAATATTACAAAGTCCAAACAAATTGTGACTGGGTGACCTAGAATCAAATTTAGTGTGAATTAAGCTCCAGGGCCTGATGGAAATCACTCACAACTATATGGAGCTTTTTACAGTTTACAAGATCATTATTTCTGATTTTGTCAGGTTTCCTCTCATCTGTTATGGTGCCAGTGGATTTGGGGAATGCTGGTAATTCCAAAGAGTTTGCAGTGTCAGCCTGGAAATGATGGGCCTATACGTTTGACATCTGTAGAAGGGACATTATTAAAAAATCTTCAGGAGAATTACATTTTAATTAGTAATGTTTTGTGAATAGATAGATCATACCCACAGACGTTCTTGCTCTTTATGATGTAGGAAATCTGTGTTGCAGAATGTGGGCAACTTTGTCAACTTTTAAACATCTGCCTTATAAAATTAAGTATTTTATACAGAGTGGTTGTTAGTACAGGTATAGGATCCCTTATCCAGAAACCCGATATCCAGAAAGTTCCGAATTACGAAATGGCTGTCTCCCATAGACTCCATTTTATCCAAATAATCCAAATTTAAAAAATGATTTCCTTTTTCTCTGTAATAATATAACGGTAGATCCCAACTAAGATATAATTAATCCTTATTGGATGCAAAACCAGCCTATTGGGTTTATTTAATGTTTAAATGAATTTCAGTTAGACTTAAGGCATGAAGACCCAAATTACGGAAAGATCCCTTATCTGGAAAACCCCAGGTCCCGAGCATTCTGGATAACCGGTCCCATACCTGTAGTTCATTCTGTTATTGGACTTGAGCTGTTTGCTGCAGTATTTACTAATGAGTCCACTTTTTAATAGTGAAAGAGATACTGACACCAGAAAGTAACCTTTTTTTTTTATATCTATCTTAATATTGGCCTTCCATGCTACTTATAATTTTGCCATAAAGTATTTGCCCGATGCTTTTACATTGCTTGTCTGATTCCCCGTGTTTGTCTATGAGGGGGCTGCCATACTTGTGCAGCAGAAGTCTGTTAGCATTAAAAACTTTAGGGCAGAGACACATGCTCAGGCGACAAATCTCTTCTTCAGGGCGACTAATCTCCCCAAACTGCCTTCCCCTGTCTTCATGCCAGCTAGAATTGCCGGCAGGATGGCACTCGGAGTGCTTTGTTTTACGAAGTTGCCTCACGAGGAAACTGCGGGTTACTTCAGAAAACGTAGCGCTCAGTGCCATCTGCCGTCGATTTACATTCTAGTCGACGGGGAGGCAGTTAGGGGAGATTATTCGCTCCAAAGAAGAGGATATTTGTTGCTGGACAACTAATCTCCCTGAATCTGAGCATGTGTCTCTGCCCTTAACTGACAGGCTGAGATGGGACAGTCGGATGAAGGAACTTCAACTGACAATTACTTACAAAAACAGACCTCTCCGCAAGAAATGATCAACGTGCCCTATAGGTAACTTAAGGGGCAGATTTATCAAAGGTCGAGGTGAATTTTCAAATGAAAAAAATTTAAATTTCGAGCTATTTTTTGTGTATTTCGACTAGGGAATAGTCCAAATTCGATTTGAATTTGAAAATAAAATCAAAAATTCGAAATGTATCATGTTCTATCTCTTTAAAAATTCGAATTCGATCATTCGCCATCTAAAACCTGCAGAATTGTTGTTTTAGCCTATGGGGGACCTCCTAGAACCTATTTCGAGTCAAAATCAAATTTTTTTTGGGGGGGAAAACATTGAATCGAATGCGCTATTCGTTTGATTCGTACTATTTGAATTCGGCCTAATACAGACCTATTCAATCGAAAATGGACCTATTCGACCAAAAAAAAACTTCAACTTCATTTTGGTTGGTCTTTTTGAATTCGAATTTCAACGTTTTTTCCATTCGAAATTCGACCCTTGATAAATATGCCATTAAATGTACATTCATATTTTTAAAAAGTCATTTTTAGTGTCAGTATCACTTTAAGGACATGGAGGAGGTCATTTAAAGCAATTGCAATTAAATCCATCCACAATTTATCACCATCCTTGCAGGGGATTTTGACAAACTGGGAATCTGGCTGGCTGTGTTTTATGTGATTCACCATTGATAAATGTAATGTTATGCACTTTTGCAGTATAACAATATGCAGATAATTGATATCATTCATGGGACTTTATGAGAGTGCCAGTCTCCAGTACTAGAAGGAACATTTACTGGAAAACTTCCAGGGAAGAGTGGTTCAATCATAATGGAAGGTCTCTATTATGAATAAAAGCTGCTCAAAACTCAGATTGTTTGAAAAAAAGAAGTTTTTAATGGGGTATGTCAAATTGGGACTTTAATGCATTAAAATGCTAATGAAGGAATTGCATCCCCAAAACTTTATAATAAAATGTCCTTGGTAATATTCTTGAAGTCAAAGATGATCATGCACTTCTAGGTTCTAATCTGTGAGACTGTTAGGTGATGAAAAGGTTGTTCTCTGTTCCCAGCTAGAATGTGAGTAATCTCTTGTGGCACTGTGCAGTCTGCCAGCCTACTATTAGATTACAAGGTTCACATTTCGGTCAAGGCAAAATCTTGTTCTTGGCGGACACCTCGGACTGCAGTTCACAAGAAAAAGTGGCAGAAGCATAATGTCATGAGATGCTTTTGCTTTTGTCCTTTTATTTAACACTTTAAAATTGGGGTTGAGCCTTTTTTATTAGCTGGTAGAGTTGAATGCTAAAGTTACAGCATTATCATGGTTCTTTTCTTATTAAATTATTATTTTTGGTTTGAGGAGTTGTATTTTTTTGTATTTATATACAGTGTATGCACAGATGTTTGCTCTCTGCATTCTATACTTTGTCTAAAATCATTTGACTTCAACCAGCCCGTTTTTCCCCACAGGTGTTGCCGATGGTGTGGGTGGATGGCGGGACTATGGCGTTGACCCTTCTCAGTTTTCAGAAACCCTTATGAGAACTTGTGAACGTTTGGTAAAAGAGGGACGTTTTGTGCCAACCAACCCTGTTGGAATCCTCACCTCAAGTTACCGTGAGCTGCTCCAGAACAAAGTTCCTTTATTAGGTAAGTAATAAGGTCTTTAAAATGTGCTATTTTGGTCTAATTGATGACTAATTTATATGGTATACTAAGTACAGGTGTGATCTATTATTCAGAATCATTGGGACAGGTGAGTGTTTTTCTGTAATTTAGATTATAACATCCTATGTGGCAAATTCACTAACGGGTGAATTTTAATTGAATTTAATTGTAATGCATTTCTGGCATACAGTATATGATTTCACTGACATAACATTGTGGAAGATGTAGCTTTGTTTTATCAGTTCGGCTGGTCTGAGGTGGCAAAGTAAACTCTAGCGAAAGCGGTAACATTAAGTAAAATCGCATCTTGGTGAATTGTAGAGTAATAGCCATTCGACATAGCGAAAAGTTGTCTGGCGATAGGATGCGAACAAACGCTAGGTACGGTCTCGTTCGCTAGTGAATTGTCGATGTCCCTAGCAAAAAGCAAAGGACGGCATTCCAATAAGAAGAGAGGCAGGTTCATTTCAGTATCCTGCAAAAGTCGTAAACCTTATGCGTTTCGGGAATCAATCCCTTAATCATTATGATTAAAGGATTGATTCCCGAAACTCCTTATCAGAGTGCCACCCCTTCTTTCAACCCAACAAGCATATACCCTCCATCAAACCAAGACTGTCTTTAAAACAGATCTCCTTTTGTTATTCAACAAAATACACTTAAACAAAGATATAGGGGACATATAGGTCGTCTTTGGCCTAATGTGGTGCCCAGAGGTATTCTAAAGGTTACCCCAGAAGTTATAAGGGGGTTACAAAATAGAGCTTGAAAAAATTCCCTGCAACACCTTTGTCCTTTCAGACCCATTTTATCCATTATGTAGAGCCACCTTTCAACCTACCATTGTAGCTCTTCAGGAATGATGCTTTCTGATCTGAAAAAGCAGGTAAATAGTTCATGGTGCCCTGAAATAATAGTCTCCAACCTTAAAGAAGTAGAGGTGGCCATAGACGTTACAATTACGGTCTTTTCAAGAAAGAAAATTCATTTTTTACAACCTTATTGGTGTGTCTCTGGTTACCTTAAGGCTTCAAAATAGGAGTTCCAGATCATCCAGATGCATTCTTATCCAACTGAGCCATCATTGCCTTCTGTGCTTTTGGGTTGAAGGAAGGCACTAGGAACCATATAATATCCTTTTGGATATTTTCTCTTTCGTTTAGTGCACCAGTCATAAAATGTATATTTACACACGACTTTGTTTTTCCAGGAAGTAGCACTGCTTGTCTAGTTGTTCTAGACAGAACAAGTCATCAGTTACACACGGCAAATTTAGGAGACTCTGGATTTCTGGTTGTTCGAGCTGGTGAAGTTGTACATCGGTCAGATGAACAGCAGCATTACTTCAACACTCCATTCCAATTGTCTATAGCCCCTCCAGAAGCTGAAGGAGCAGTGCTAAGTGACAGGTATGTATCTGTGCCCTGTAGACTACATATGGTTCATGGTTGAAGGATGCAACTTACTGCTTAGCTTGCTAATTGTTTTTGTTGTGTAACTTAAAATCCGATGTACAGTACTTGTCTAGAGCCAGTACTTTCTACTACTGCAATCCTGATGTCATTGTGGTGTTTTAGAGCTGGAAGGAACACTTGCAAGTTGCAACCGTTCTTCTTTTTCTGCATCATTTGAAATCCTGACAGGGAAGGAGGGACTAAAACACTATGTTACAAATTGTAACAACTTCTCCACAGCTTACAGGCAGCATGCAGGAACTGCATAACCCACAATGCATTGCACTGTAATGGAGGATGCAGGCTAAGGACAAATGGCTGTTGATACAAAGTAACAGTCAGCCAGCTCAGCAAAGTAGTCCGAAAGATCAGCAGGAGAGCAGGGGGCTAGGCTTAGGGAACTGTTCCAAACAAGTCATAATCATGAAAAGTCTGCATATATTTTAATTGATATATTGCAAAGTTGTTTGAAATCATGTTTACTTTTCAAAAAGCGTAAGTTATGTTTTTGTGGCGTTCCCCTTTAAGTAATCCACTGACAAGAAGATACATTATTAGGTTAATATAGCTTTGTTTTGTAATTTTCTTTATGGAAAAGCAGATATTTCTCCAGATCCTGTAAAGGTGCACATGGCGCTTTTTAAATGAAAAGTGCACAAAATCTTCTTGAAATAGGATTATAAAGGCTATAGAATCCCTCTGGGGTATGCTAAGGAGCTTGTGGCCAGCTGTCAGGGAGACTATGGCTACTAAGTCAAGTTCAAAGCTGATGGGACAGTGTATTTAATAATCAGCTGACATCCACTGACTTGAAACAACCACTTCCATCCTGATGTCCTGGTATCTGTTGTTTAGGATATAAGTTAAAAACCATACACATGGCAGTAAATTCATTTCAATCTAATTTTAAATGAATCGAAGTTGCCCTCCCAGCTTTTTTTTTTCTCATCCCCCCGACCACACAGTTTGCAAGCTAAACTCTCATTTATCAATGCTGTATTTTATTTATGAAATTAAAATATTCTGCATTGCATCATTATCGTATATAACGGTGTAGGTCTATCTTCTCAGGGTTTTATGATGTTTCCTCGGAGGAATGCTTCCTGCCAAAGACTAGATAGAGTTGCAGGGCATGTGACCAAAGTCATCTCACTTTACCTTCACAGCAGTAAAACAAATGCAGCAGCAGCAGCACACTATGTTCTAGGCAAGGAGAGCACACTTCACTTGGCACAGAGCTCCATGATGGGAGTGTTTAGAAATCGTCTCTCTCATAGGATGCCTTTATAGCAGATCAAATGTAGAAACCTGGCAAGAGATGCACATTCAGCAGGAGCATGACCGTTGCACTTAACCTTGATATCTATTAGCTAATACTCACACACATAATATTAAATCCTGCTGTTCTCCTCTCTATGAAACACCTCTTTGGCTGCCTAAGGCTTAGAGGACTGTTTGCATGTGAGACAAGGTCACATGAATGTTACGCAATTAGCAATTGTTTAGTAAATGTCACAATCCTGTAATTTACATACGTAAAGTACACCATGTTCACTTTGTTTTTGTGACGAAGCAAAATACTCCCTACAGAATATTCAAGTGGCAAATTTGGAATTCGTGTGTAATTCTGTTTTCTTTTATCAAGATTTTGCATCTTAATACAGGTATGGGACCGGTTATCCAGAATGCTTAAGACCTGGAGTTTTCTGGATAAGGGATATTTCTGTAATTTGGATCTTCATACCTTAAATCTACTAAAACACCAATTAAACATTAATTAAAACCAATAGGATTATTTTGCCTCCAATATGGATTAATTAGTTGGGATCAAGTGCAAGGTATTGTTTCATTATTACAGAGAAAAAGGAAATCATTTTAAAAAAAATCTGAATTATTTGATTATAATTGAGTCTATAGGAGACGGCCTTTCCGTAATTCGGAGCTTTCTGGTTAATGGGTTTCTGGATAATGGATCCTGAACCTGTACCAGTATCAGAGGAGGGGTTTAACTGGTGCATTTCTTCCACTCCACATTGAGTATAATTAAAGCCACCAATCACCACTAGTACTGCTGGTTTTCAGGCAGATGTAGCTGTAGTATGAATAGTTCATGTCAGCAGTGTTGGGTGGTACAGTTATGCTCGTTGGGGAGAGACATGGGTGGTTTCAGCTATATTACCGCCATACCATTGAGGAAACACCTTTGTGTAGCCTTATGGTTTGTTTACAAAGATTCGTGGAAGGATAATAAACACATGCCACTGTGTCGGCCCAGGTGCAGACATGCAGCAATTTCAACACAAAATGCGTGGTGGGTGTGCATTTTAGGGATGCACCTAAAATAGTTGATTCGGCCGAATCCCTGAATCCTTGTTGAAAGATTCAGCCGAATACTGAACAGAACCTGAATCCTTATTTGCATTTGCAAATTAGGCGCAGGAAAGGAAAAAGTGGAACAAATTCTTCTTTTGTGACAGTCGCGTGATTTCCCTCCCCTCCCCTAATTTACATATGCAAATTAGGATTCAGATTCGGTTAGGCTGAATATAATCCCTGCTGAAAGGCTGAAATCTTGGCTGAGTCCCGAACCGAATCCTGGATTTGGTGCATCCCTTGTGCATTTTGGCGCTGAAATCTGCCCAGTCTACTTGCAGTTGGCCTGGTCTGAAGCAGTGTCTCCAGGAACAAACCAGGAACAAACTGATTCTCAGCATATGTGCTTTTTCTGAGCTTGCACTTATCCCCACTTCTGACATTTACTATAGGCATCTGAACATGTCCCCCCCCCTCCAGGGGGTTAATACCTAATAACATGCACATCACACTGAGAGTGCCAGATCCAGCAGACATGTGAACCTGATTGGCATTTGTCTTTTAGACTAAACAACTATGTGACTGTAAATAAAATGCATTGTACAAACTATACATATTTGTCTTTTCGTAGCCCTGATGCTGCAGACAGTAGTTCCTTTGACGTTCAGCTTGGAGACATTATTCTGACTGCAACTGATGGTCTGTTTGACAACATGCCTGACTACATGATTCTTCAGGAGTTAAAAAAATTAAAGGTAGAGTGATTTCTTTTTGTTGTGTGTGAAAAAAAAATTACACTTTTCCTCTTGGAAAGTGGCAATATTTACATTAGTCAGTGTCACATGCACATGGTTTGTCTTTACACACTTTTATTATCTTTATAACCTTATTTTGCCCTAGGAGTAAAACTCTTCTTTCTGTCTGTTTAGAATGCAAACTATGAAAGTATACAGCAGACAGCACGCAGCATCGCTGAACAAGCACACGACTTGGCCTATGATCCTAATTATATGTCACCTTTTGCACAGTTTGCCTGTGACTATGGGCTGAATGTAAGAGGTAAGCATGAAGTGTGGTCTATTAAGTGGTCCTTCAAGTTATGCAACTTATGAATGGCTAATGTGTACCGTAACTTTAAAGGGACCAATATTACTTAATTTCTTTAATTTGCCTTAACTTTTAGTATGATGTAGGCAGTGATATGCTGGGATAATCTGCAATTAATGTTTGAATTATTTAGCTTTTTGTTCAGCAGCTATCTCGTTGCGTATATCTGATATGCAGATATCTGGTTCAATTTACACTAGCAATCAGGCAGTGGTTTGACTGAAATACTTGAAGATAAATGGGAGAGTTCCTGAAAAGAAAGAGAAGTAATAAAAAAAAATTGTAGCCTTACAGAACAATAGTTTTTTTTGACTGTGGTGGCCTAATGAGGAGATAGGATTTTATCAATTAAATGATTTACAAGAATAGGGTATTCTATAAAATATTATGTCCTAGAGCCCTTTAAAAAACCAAAATTGGTGCTGTACGCTATCTCCTTGTTTAAAGGAGAACTAACCCCACCTCCTAATGAGTCACATCCACTAGCCTATATTTGCCCCCTCCCTGCTTCCTCCTGCATAGCCCACTACTTAAAAGGTGTAGCTGAATGTACCGAGTAGCGGAGTGGAGCTCATGGGCTCCATCTTTGGATCCTCTTCATCCCGGTGCATGTGCAGTAGGTGCAAACACAAAAGTGGCTCCAACTGGGCATGAATAAGAAGATACTGAAGATGGTGCTCCTGTGCTCCATTGAGCTACTCCGCATGGAGATGTCTGTGCCACATTCAGCAACACTTTTTAAAATAGTGGACTACATGTTGGGAAGTGGAGAATAGTTAATATTCTGTACAATCTGATTGTGTCTGTGAGTGCAAACACTCCCATTCAACTTAGATGAGCTGTTGTCACATGAAACATTTCTCACATGCAATCTTATAATTATGGTGCTGCACTGGAAGGTATTTGTGCAGAGTTTACTTTGTAGTACCCATGCTGACTCTCTGTCTTCTGTTGGCCCACAGGAAATAGAAAGAGCTAAGCAAAACCTAAGAAAGAGTGTAGTGCAAGCAAGACAAAGGCTTCAAGCCAAATTACTAACACTTACACAGAAGACAAGGAAAGTCAAACTGAAACATTACATTTGTCTTTCTTTTTTTTTTTTTTTTTTTTTGCAAGAAACAAAGCATATATAATACCCACAAAACAGGATTAATACTGTGCTAATTCCAGATAGTATACAGATAAGAACATATATCAGGACAAATGAAGTGCTTATTTCAACTATAATACACTCTAGAAAAATTTTAGGGTAATTGCAGTGTCAATTTCATGTACAAGAACATTAGAACATATATCAGGATGAATACCGAATTCAGCATTAAAGGGGTTGTTCACCTTTGTGTCAACTTGTCTTATGATGTATAGCAGGGGTCCCCAACCTTTTTTTTACCCGTGAGCAACATTCAGATTTAAAATGAATTGGGGAGCAACACAAGCATGAAAAATGTTCCTGGGGGTGCTGAATAAGGAAAAATTTGGTAGCCCCTATATGGACTGGCAGCCTACAGTAGGCTCATTTTGGTAGTACACCTGTTTTTTATGCAACCAAAACTTGCCTACAAGCCAGTAATTAAATGTAAGCACCTGCTTTTAGGCCACGTGGAGCAACATTCAAGGGGTCAGAGAGCAGCATGTTGCTCACGAGCCACTGGTTGAGGACCACTGATGTAGAGAGTGATATTCTGAGACAATTTGCAATTGGTTTTCATTTTCTTTTATTATTTGTGGTTTTTTAAATTGTTTAGCTTTTTATTCAGCAGCTTTCCAGTTTACAGTTTCAGCAATCTGATTGCTAAGGTCCAAATTACCCTAGCAACCATTTATTGATTTGAATAAGAGACTGGAATATGAATAGGGGAGGGTCTGAATAGAAAGTAAATATTAATAATAAAGCTATAACAATAAATGTGTAGCTTTAGAGCGCATCTGTTTTTAGATGGGGACAGAGACCTCTATTTGAAAGTTGGAAAAAATCAAAAGAAGGCAGCAAATCATTCACAAACTATAAAAAAAACAAAAAAAAACAAAAGTAGAATTGGCCATAGAATATACTAAAAGTTAACTTAAACCACCCCTTTAACCCTTATCTCGCCCAAATATACCTAACTCTCTATCCCCTTTTCTTCCATCTTATTTTTTTACAGCCTATAATGCTTCTTGGCCTTGCAACCACTGTTCTCACAGGGAAGTGGATTTCACATCTATTAAGAAAAAAAGTAGCACTGCTGGTTAGGGTGCTATATAAATACATGTTGATAATAATAATAAAAATAATAGGGCATGAGAAGGGTTAATGCAGTTGTGGTAGGAAAAGGATCAGGGCCAGAACTAAACAGGGGCTGTAGGATTAGACTGGATAACAATAGTGTTTGGGGAAGGAGGACATTTCTCATATTTGTATCATGTTAATTATTATTATTTATTTCCCCAGGTGGAAAACCAGATGACATCACCGTTCTCCTGTCAATAGTAGCTGAATATACAGACTAGATGGCCTGAGGCATCTTCAACTTTTCCTTTGCCTACTCTAGAACTGTTAATGCTGTGTTGCACTGTCTCCTGCTGGCAGGATTTGCAGTTTTTCACCTGATTCCATTGGTCAGTTGTACAAGTGATGCTGTGTGTGTAATTGGACGGAGGTCAGCACAACCACTACTGTCTAATCAATGAACCATCCTGTAGGGACGTGAAAGGTCTTACATGGGGGAAAATGAACCAGTTTCAATAATTTTGATTTTTACTACTATAGTTAAAGGGAAATGAATCCAGCCATTCAAATTTGCACCTGTATAGTAACCATTGACTAGTGGTTTTGTGTCTCTACTTACATCCGCTCTATGCAAGTTTAGATAGTCCACAATGCTAGCACTTACTTTCCCATGGGTCTCTCCCCAATTTCTGATACCCCACACGGGGCAGATCAGAATAAATTCCCATTTCACATCCAAGTCTGGCAGATACAGCACAATGCAAAGTACATTACACTGAAATACAATCTCCTGGAACTGGGGAGTGTATAATCACTTGCATTTAGCTGTTCTACATGCAAATACATACTGCATCTCTCCATTAAAGGGGAACCATTACTACTACTATAACAGCTAATCTATCATTCAAGTATAAGAACTATGCACAGGGATTTCCTTCTTAACATTGAATTGCCCAATTGCTGTTCAGTTGAAAATGAATAATTAAAGGAAAACTATACCCCCCAAACAATGTAGGTCTCTATAAAAAGATATGGCATAAAACAGCTCATATGTAAAACCCTTCTTTATGTAAATAAACCATTTTCATATTAATATACTTTTCTAGTAGCATGTGCCATTGGGTAATCATAAATAGAAAATTGCCATTTTAAAAAATAAGGGCCGCCCCCTGGGATCATAAGATTCACAGTGCACATAAACAAACCAACAAACCATACATGTTAGATCACATGAGCCAATTAACAGACAGAGTTCTGTCTTTTGCTTCCACACGTCTTCCTGTTACAGTTAGGGGCCGATTCATCAAGCTCGAGTGAAGGATTCGAAGTAAAAAAAACTTCGAATTTCGAAGTTTTTTTTGGGCTACTTCGACCATCGAATGGGCTACTTCGACCTTCGACTACGACTTCGAATCGAAGGATTCGAAGTAAAAATCGTTCGACTATTTGACCATTCGATAGTCTAAGTACTGTCTCTTTAAAAAAAAAATTCGACCCCCTAGTTCGGCAGCTAAAAGCTACCGAAGTCAATGTTAGCCTATGGGGAAGGTCCCCATAGGCTTGCCTAAGTTTTTTTTTGATCGAAGGATATTCCTTCGATCGTTGGATTTAAATCCTTCGAATCGTTCGATTCGAAGGATTTAATCGTTCGATCGAAGGAATAATCCTTCGATCGTACGATCGCAGAATTTGCGCTAAATCCTTCGACTTCGATATTCGAAGTCGAAGGATTTCAATTCCTAGTCGAATATCGAGGGTTAATTAACCCTCGATATTCGACCCTTGATGAATCGGCCCCTTAGTGTTGTAGTATTTCTGGTCAGGTGATCTCTGAGGCAGCACACAGACCATCACAAAATGATGGTTCAAGACAAGAGATGTAAAAAGGCAATATTTACTTAAATATATATTCCAATTTGGTAAGATTCTTTAATATGCCACTTAAGCAACAGATAGTTTACATCACATTAAGTGTTTATTTTGGGGGTATAGTTTTCCTTTCTTTAAGTATTTTTTTTTTTCTTCTATACACGAGTAACTTTAAAAATGGGAACAATTCTCCTCCATTGCGTTTTCCCCTTTTATGGTGGTGATGGCAGAATTAGTATATAGAGTAACAACATGTTAATGGCCTCCCAAACTTAGCTGGGAATTTAACAGCGGCTGTAACGGTATTCATATCGGCTCGTTGGTTCCATCCAACATGGTTATTGGTATTTCTATGGGTAATTAACTTAAAGCCATGTTTATGTACAAATATATATATTTCTGGGAACTCTATAAATTGTAATAATGTCAATAATATTTTGGGCCTACATTTCTTATCAAACATTCTCTGTACTGAAAATGTCTCTCAAATGTTATTAGACATATTTCATTGTATTATCAATGTGGTGTGTATGTCGTTACCTCAAAATACCTTTTTTTTTTTTCTTTTTTTTTTTTTGTGAAATTGTACTGTATTTGCATAACTATGTCCAGCTTTTATTTAAACACTTTCTAACATGTACCATGTACATGTCATAACAGTAGAGTGTGATGCATGTAACAGGTGTTTCATTGTCTGTTTTCATCTGAATTGAGTTAACAGGGACATAGAACCTGCCATTTTTGTGTAACTTAATGTAAAGTTGTTTAGAGGGCTCTTTTCAGCAGTTTTGCAAATGACAATGTTAATGTATTTGCATTTTTACACTGCTATTATCATGAATTGGTAACGGGATCACCCTTTGTTTAGCCTGTGTGATGATCAGTAGAATGCTTCTTGGCTTGGTTACATGCTCTGTTATGTCACTCAATGTGAAAGGAGCGATGCAACTGAGCAGTGAAGCATCTGGGGACACTTCCTGCTTCATGAACTTAAGCTTTTGCTATTGTGTTTGGCAAGAACTGCACTTTTACACACTTTTATGATATTAGTGATGTAACAACTGCTAATAACTTTAAACAATTTGAAGGTAAAATGCAAAAGTGCTCAGAAGAACTCTCCGCAATATAACACTGTTATTTGTAAGGTATACAGTATGTTCTCTTTAAGAAATTTATTTGTTGTCCTTGAGGTCACCTTGAAAGACTTTTTCAATTGCCTTAACTGCCCTTAAAGCGACGGCACAGAAATTCAGCATCTAAAGGCCAAGCTTACATGTAATAATGATAGGGGTGGCAGTTTCAATGATTGTCTTTGGTTGGGTATTTGATTTGCTCACACACCCTGGCTTCCTAATTGTCTAGCTATGTACACAGACAGAGCGATTGACACCCCTCCAATACAATGGAATATGCCAGAATCATCTTACACACTGAGGGTAAGGGTACACGGGCAGATTCGGGGAGAAGTTGCCTCACAAGGAAACTTCGGGCGACTTCGGAAATTGAAGCGCCACGAGTGCAATCCTGCTGGCAATTTTTCATTATAGCCGGCGGGAAGGTAGGGAAAGGCAGTTCAGAGAGATTGTCGTCCCGAAGAAGAGGAGATTTGTCGCCGGGTGACCAGTGGCGTAACTACCGGGGGAGCAGGGGGTGCGATTGGGCCAGGGCCCGCACCCCTTCAGGGCCCCCCGGCAGCTCGTGCACCACTGTGTTTTTAGGCAAATGCGGCTATATATGCAGCCGTTTCCGGGTGTACGTAGGGGGTGGGGCCCGGCTGCACGTCCCGTGCCAGGGCCCGCCCCCCTCTAGTTGCGCTGCTGGGGGCGACTTATCTGCCTATGTGTCCTTACCCTGAGGCAAGTGCATTCCCTGCTTATTGTGTTAATTACAATATAATAAACATGGGGGATTATCCGATTTGGAATTGCCATCTGAATATTCTATTCCATTGTCTTTAGTTCCCATAGGCTTCATATACATGGGCATCAGTGAGACTTGTATGCCATTCACAGTCTTTGGGCTACTTAAAGGACTAGTAACATCAATTTTTTTTTTTTATTAAAAAATTCGTTAGTGTAGATCGAAAAAAAAAAAAAAAAAAACCACGACGACATATAATAAACTTTTAAATCACTAAATCTTTATTAAGAAATAAATTACCGAAACTCCACTTGCGCTCCTCTTCAGAAAAGGCGATCCAGCAATCCATTGTGCGGCAGTCGATTTCTCCTCCCTGCTATCATATAGGAGATAGTCAGGGAGAAGAAATCAATCGTCGCCGTGTCGCCTTTTCTGAAGAGGAGCGCAAGCGGAGTTTCGCTAAGTTATTTCTTAATAAAGTCTTAATGATTTAAAAGTTGAATTCGTCTTTGTGGGTTTTTTTTCCGTTCTACACAAACTAATTTTTTAATAAAAAAAATTTATGTTACTGATCCTTCAAACGGCTTCTCACTGTTAGCTGAGCCCTGCACACGCCTCCCCAGGGTTGCAATCGCCGACTCCAACAATGAGGCATAGATTATAGCTGTTCAAAGTATGTTGGGCAGGTCTGAATCTAAGTGAATCTTAATGGGGATTAGGTGTGTTACTGTTGTCCATGCTATACTGCTGGCCTGCAAATGATCCATGCTGCTGTGCTAAATTGCTATATTTACACCTCCATTTCCAATGTTTTTATGGCTCATTTGCACCAAGTCTAGGTTTCTCCCTGTGAGTCATGAACAGTATGGAAACCTGAAAGAAGTGTGGGGTCTGGATATGATAAACTGAGCTGAGGAGTATAAAATGGTATTGAACTGAATTCGGGATTCAGCCTTTTTCAGGATTAGGGGCGGGGAGTGAAATTGTGTGCCTTTTTGTAACAAAACAAGGAATTAAAAAATGTTTTCCTCTTCCCACCCCTAATTTGCATATGCAAATTAAGATTCGGTTCAGTATTCGGCTGAATCTTTCGCAAAGGGGGTTCGGCCAAATCAAAAATAGAGGATTTGGTGCATCCCTAATATATACCGGTAATGTTTATTTTGAAGGAAAAGTATGTTATCTTTGGTGCAAATAAGGGATTCTGGTCAAGTCTGTTTTGCCCATATGTAATATAAGGCACGGTTTACCCATGGCAACTAATAAGATGCTTGCATTTAAACAGGTAACTACTAAACTCTACCTGCTGATCTGTTGCTATGCTTTTATTAAATATCCCCAATATTGTTTGTCTTAAAGGCAAATTTTCATTTGTTAGGATCTGGTGCAATCCCTGTACTGGAATGAGCTCTAAACACACGGCCTATGGTTAATATGAAGAATGGATTGTAGGCTGGAACCTGCCTTGTAGTTTATCAGGAGGAGAGTGAAAAGAGTGCTGAGAATTCTATAGAAAGTCTGGGAAGTTCCTTCTTCTTTGTCACTGCAAACCTCTCCTCTCCCTTATGGGCCTAAGTGACAATGTTAATCTATGGCTGACATTTCATTATTCCTAATATGCAGCCAATAAAGACTCTCCTGTATAAAATGGAAAAGGTAATAAACAGCCATCAAATGTAATTGAGGGACACCTAAATTAGACTTGCATTACTGCCGCTTTAATTGGTATTTTTTGCAGGACTTGTGTACACAATAGTGTGACTGACTGTTTGGCTCGATACAAGGCCAGTGATGAAAAGTTTATGGTACTTTGCTTCTTGTATGTCCCAAATCTCAGATGTCATATCCATTGTTTAACTCTACACTGGAAACCATATAGTATGTGAGTTATCCAATGTGTTCTCTCTCACTTTCCTCTTGTTTTTCCACAATGGAATGCAGATGAGCAAGCGTACAAGGCAATGGTAAATAGTCTTCAACCCAACAATAAACAGGGACATGACAGTTGGGCCAGTGGAGCAGTTACAGGTCTCCATCTAGTGTGTTGGATATAATGGTCAACTTTAAGGTTAGCCTTAATAACCTCCCCAGAACTGAGGGAGTAGGGGTTATCTATTCTGTAGCATCACAAACATTTCTTTTCAAAGAGACTCCCCACGTAAATGAGGAGGCCCAGGTGCTCTGCCCCAGGCATTTGTTTGTAGGGTCAGCACTCAAAGAGCAATCAACCAGGCAGTAGAAGGAAAAAAAAAACAGCCTTATGTGTTTCATGCTCTCACAACACTTAATCATAGGCTCACATTAAGTATGATTAAGTGTAAGGCTGTTATCCACACTTGTTTTTTTTTTTTTTTTTATACTACTACTGCCTGGAAGATTGCTCTACCATACAAACAATATGGTGTTATCTATTCAGATTAATGTTGTAACTGACTCAACTGAGCAAAAGTGCCATATAATGGGCAAGGGCAAAAAAGATGAAAAAATGGCATTTACAGGAATGAAAAGGTCCAGCATAATAATCCCATGCAGGGTCAGTAATGGCAGACACTGCTAAACATAATAGGAAATATCTGATTTATAAAAAGGAGAGAAGTACCAAATATACACTGTATTACTGGTCGGGCATGGTGTTATTTATGATATTGCTGTTGGGAGGGCTGGATGATTCCAACTCAAGTCTGGGGGGGGCTGAGTCAGCAGCATTTATTAAACCATCTATTTCCCACCTTTACTTTGCAATTCCCTGTCTGATTTATTCATGTGTTGTAATTCCAGATGTTTCCCAGTGTGAATTTTATGCAATTATGTATAAAAATCTCCTTGCCAATGATCAAACATGGATTTACCATTAATCCCATTTTCTCTTGCCAGAACACCAAAGACATGTACAATGAGAGAATCGCTTTCCAGCTCTGTTTATTAAGCAATACTGTATTATAAGAAATGCTATTTTTATTGTTCATCGGAAAATCAACATTCTGTAGTTGAATCTTGGTTCTGCATAAGGCCACTCCATGTCAAGGTCTCTGCCCCTTCTCTCCCCCTAATGCTGTCTGCGCACAAACCAATCTTAACACGTGCACTTTAAAAAAAAAAAAAAATTAAAAAAAAGTTTAAAGGGTAAATGTGTGATCAAATGTATTTTAAAGCTGTACATAAGCCATTGTTATTGTGAGGGATGGTCTGGTGTGGTGGGCGGGGGATTACAAGTGAATGTTGTGTATAGTTGTTAGAAAAGGGATATTTGGTTTTTTGATGCTGCTTTATCACTACTTTGTATTAAAGATAAAAGGTGCCGAAATGGCCGAATGATGGTGTAATATATACAACAGTGACTGATAACTGTGTGAATGTTTTCTAAACCTCACGAAGTTCCTCTCGCTGTCTGAGCCTTTCTGCTTAAAGGGGAACTATTGTGAAAATGAAATTTTAAGTTTCCTCGTACTGAAGCAAGAAACGTCCTAAATACAATCATTTAAAAATTCTGCATTGTTTCTGAAATAATCAAGTTTATATTCCTCTATTAACATCTGTTTCTCCTCATTCGGTCTTCAAGCAGCAGTTGGGTGTCAAACGAATAATCCAATATATTTATAGGGGAGTTCCTGTCCTAGCAGCTGTATTAGCGCTCACTCAAAAAACTGATTCCAGTACAAACAAAATCTAACAAAATAACTGCCTTTTGCACAAATCCTGCATGTAGAGAGGTCTCTACATGATGTCTGGTGATTCTAATAGTGTGAGCTCTAATACATCTTCTAGGCAAAAGGAGCCCCTCTATTGGATCTGACTGTCAATTAATATCTGACCCCAACTCTGCATGAAGGCAGAATGAAGAGAAACAGATGCTGAGAGAGGAATAGTAAATATAAAAATGATTATTTCAGAAATGGTACAGAATTTTTAATTGATTGTATTTAGAAAGTTTCTTATTTCAGTATGCTGAAGCTAATACTACATTTTTATTTTTTGCGGTAGTTCCCCTTTAAGGGTTCATTGAGTTCATAATCGACGTCTGACACCGTGAGATTGTGTCAATGCTCCAGTTTGTTACACTGTCTGGGACACAACTTCTAGTCCAACTTCCAATGTTTTTCTAAACACCTTCATGTGGATGTTGCGAGTGAGGGTACAGAAGACATGGATGTAGTTGCATACTTGACCCCCGTCCTTTTTTTATGCCATTGTATATTTCTTAGGCAAACGTCTTCAACTGATGTATGAAGTGTCACTTCAATACATGAATAGCTTTGTAAATAAATTTAAACTGTAAGAAATTATTTAATAAATATAGTATTTATATTAAAGTGTGTGGCCTTTGTGTTTGATTTGCATGAGTGGGACACAGGACAGGGTTAAGACCAATGGCATAGAGGATTGACAAGTAAAAGTGACAGCCGTTCCAATAGGAGGAAGCACTGATCAATTTTCATTGCTTACAGTAGGAAATACCCAGCTTATAGTTAATGTCCTGTGTAGGGGAGCAATCCGCAAAGCTGTGTCCCCCAACCCATCTCTGTTTCATTGTTGTGTGGCCCTTTAAAATAATGTATTTAGCCAATGGCCATGTAGGACATGCTGTGATGGGTTATTGGGCATTGGGGAGACCATTCAGACTGCTTACAGGTATCAAACCTAGTACCCCAAGTGCTAGCAATGTAAAAGCGCTGGGCTGACTGTAGTAATTATTATAATATATGCAGTTGATTTGTGATTCGCTATAAAGAGGTTTTCCTGCACAGTCACATCATCATTTTGGAAGCAGCAATTAGAGGGGTTGTTCACCTTTGAGTTAATATTTAATATAATGTAGAGAGTGATATTCTGAGACCATTTGCAGTTGGTTTTTATTTTTTAGCTTTTTATTCGGCAGTTCTCCAGATCTGTAGTTTGGGTCTAGGCTCCAAATGACCCTAGCAACCATGCACTGATTTGAATAAGAGACTGGAATATGAATAGGAGAGGGCAGTGGCGGAACTACTGGGGGAGCAGGGGGTGCGAGCGGGCCAGGGCCTGCACCCCCTCAGGGCCCCCCTGGCAGCCCGTGCGCCACTGAAAATGCGGCCGTACGGAGGGGGGCGGGGCACGGCTGTGCGTCACGCACCAGGGCCCACCCCCCTCTAGTGACACTACTGGGAGAGGGTCTGAATGCAACACTGAGTAATTAAAAGCAGCAATAACAATTTGTAGCCTTACAAAGGATTTGTTTTTTAGATGGGGTCAGCGAACCCCATTTGAAAGCTGGAAAAAGTCAGAAGATAAAGACAAATAATAAAATAACTGAAAATTAAATAATGAAGACCGATTATAAAGTTGCTTAGAAATGGACATTCTATAACATACTAAACTTTAATCAAAGGTGAACCAGCATTTAAAGGCAATGGTACTTAAATGGAATAGGAAAAAGTTGGGAAAGTCATGAGAGGCCATAATAAATGATCTAGTGCACATAATATAGACAACTGTCAGGAGAAACCTCTCTGTCTTTTCTACCACCCTGTAGTAACACGTTTATATATGGTAGCTGCAGTGGCGTAACTAGAAATTACTGGGCCCCACAGCAAATTCATTTTCAGCCCCCCCCCAAATGTCTAGATATTGACCTGTTTTACCAACATTTATTGAAATTGTATATGAATTAGGATGTCATGGGGCCCCTATACTTTCTGCCCCCCTGCAGCCGCAGGGTCTGCTTCCTGTGTAGTTACACCACTGGACAGCTGAATGCCTTTTGCTTGAATAGAACTGCAGTGAATGCTGAACCCAACTAATACTGAGTTTTTTTTTTGTTTAGTCGCTGTTGGTTACAGTTGCTAAGGACGGTTCATTTTATTCACTGCAAAAATCTTTCATCCAAACAAGGCAACAGAATTCATGGGAAGTTTTAAATGCACCAGTTTTATATTTAGCAGAATAAAGGTTTATTTTTAGCCAGATTAAGCGAATTAACAGGAATATATATTAATCTATATCATCTTTGTGTTAAATATAGAACTGCCGCCTTTGTGAATGTGGGTGATCCTAAAAATCAATCCCCTGATGACGTATTTAGTGATGGGCGAATTTGGGCCGTTTCGCTTCGCCGAAAAATTCGCGGAATTCGCGAAATGGCGAAAAATTCGCGAAACGGCGCCGGCGTCTCGTTTTTGACGCCAGCGCCCGTTTTTTCGACGCCGGCACCCGTTTTTGACGCCGGCGTCCGTTTTTTCGGAAAATTTTTTTTTGATGCCGGCGAATTTTTGCCGCGAATTTTCGCGGGCGTTTCGCGAATTTATTCGCTGGCGGCGAAACGCGCAAATTCGCCGCGAATTCGCGCCTGGCGAATAAATTCGCCCATCACTAGACGTATTTCATTTGAAGTGTGGAAAGCTGGAAATGTTATCTGTTGGGAAAGCAACTAGAATCTTTTATCCATGTCTCTGAAAAACACTGTAAAGCAAGTCTGCCCTAGGCATTCCCCCCCCCCCCCCATCTCTTCATTCTTCTAACCGATTGGTAACCCCTCTGACAGTGGTCAGAGAATGGATTTATGGGAAATGTCCAATTTGTGCATGTATATTTTATAGAAGATATGGCCTTGGGTGATATTCAACCAACCTAAGAAAAAACATTGTTTGTGCCTGGGCATAATAACAAACATCATATGCACAACTCCACGAGGCACATTTATCAAGGGTCAAATTTCGAATTCACGTGTTTTTTTTTTTTGTTTTTTTTAAACTCCATTAAAAACTAGCCGAAATTTATTAAAAAAATCGAGCGAATTTAAACGACCCAAAAACTCGAATCGAATTAAAAAAAAAACTCGAATGCCAGGAAGGCTACAGACATCACCAAATCGATCTATGGACCTCTCCCATTGACTTATATAGCAATTTGACAGGTTTTAGGTGGCGAATAGACGAACTTAAATTCTTAAAGTGCTAGAGTATGATAAATCTTGAATTCGATTTAAAACTCGAATTGAGTTTGGATAATTCACAATTCAAATTTAAGAGTTTTTACCAAAAAGAATTGTGACACATACACAAAGTTCTTTTAAGCAGAATGTTGCTTCAGAATCCACTCTAATTTGGAAATAATGGAAATCCTCTGGACCAAGATGCATTTCAGTATGCACTGACTTTGAAAACTCTGTAATAAAGAAACACACATTAAAACTGTTTGCCCAGTATAAAGCCCACATTGACCTAAATTAAATTACAGCAGTGCTTTTGCTTTCCAATTGAATGCAATTTTAGCAGGCCATATCCCCATTATAGCTTTACATGAGTTCAATACCAAGAGTAGGTAGTCAAGAAATGAATCCAGTTGATAGCATTACCTTACAGTGCCTCAATGCCTTGTACCCTTTTTGTGATTCTGCTTCATCTTCATAGGTCTACTAATCACAGAACCTGTAAGGCATTTGGGGAAATGGAGTCTTGGCTAGAAGACTACTTTCATAATAATCTCCATGATGCATGTAGCCAAGTAGAGCAGGAGGACATACATATATATTACATCTGAAAATACGTCAAATAAAAAATGCCCAGGGATTTCTACTGATGGTGCCCAGAGGCCAGTGTCCTCCATGTCCCCTCCTTCCCACACAGGATTGGGTGCATCTGTTTTTCCTACAGTTGGAGCAAGGGGACAGATTTAAATGACAGGGGAAAATCTTGCCCGTGCCTTGCCACAAATGCAGACCTGCAAATGCCTGGGTGCACTATATATATATATATATATATATATATATATATATATATATATATATATATATATATATATATATATATATATATATATATATATATATCCAACGTCGCCCCGTCATATGCCAATGCCTTCATGGCAAGGCTTGAACAGCTACACGTTTACCTTGATGTAGACTTCTCCAGGCAATGTCTGGCCTGGTGGAGATACATCGATGATGTCTTTGTGTTATGGCGGGGTGACGTTGACTCCCTTCAGCGGTTCCATGGTAGGATTAATGGGGTACACCCCTCAATCTCATTTACGCTGGTCTATGATCTCCAAAAAATCCACTTTCTGGATGTTCTCGTATATAAAGATTTAGAAGGTTCTATATGTACATCTTTATTCACAAAGCCTACTGATAGGAATCAAATTCTTCATTTTACCAGTCAGCACCCCCCACATACGAAGAAATCAATCCCCATTAGCCAACTCTCAAGGGTACAAAGGTTAGTGAGTGAAGGGAAGGAAAAAGAGAAGCAGGAACAAATTATGTGCCACAAGTTTAGAGAGAGAAAAGGTGATTCAACAAGCCCAACAAAGGGTCAGACATCCCAAGGGGAAAACTAAACAGACGCAACGTGTGCCATTTGTCACCCAGTTTCATAATAATAGCGATGCTATTGGTAAATTACTACGCAAGCATTGGTACATTTTACGAAATGCCTATCCTACCATACCAGAATTTAGAGCACCTCCTCTTATCTCCTACAGGAGAGGCAAAACTATTGGGGCGCATGTCACTTCCACTTTAGTGAAAACTAAACCTAAGGAGGCTCATACATTTTGGGGATGTAGATCTAAGGGTATGTATCCCTGCCTAAGCTGCGTACAATGTCCTTTCGTATTGAAAGGTAGAGAGTTTATTCACCCCCAGACCGGCCAACGGATACAGCTAAGAGGGCACTTTACGTGCATTTCAAAATGTGCGATTTACGTGTTGACATGTCCGTGTGGTCTCATCTATGTTGGTGAGACCACCCAGATGGTCAAATCACGTATTTCGCAACATCGGTCTAGTATTAATTTGGGCAATACCACATTACCTGTTTCAAAGCATTTTGTTGATTTGGGACACACGGCGGATCAGCTTAGATTTATGGTTCTGGAAGTAGTACCGCCCATGAAAAGAGGGGGGGATAGAGAATTGAAACTTAAAAGAAGAGAGGTATGGTGGATTAATATGCTCAAATCTTTATATCCTCGGGGTTTAAATCGTGATTATGACCTGTTTTTGTTTCTATAGATACATGTATATGATAATGCTCTGTACGTGTGTATATGCAAATTTTGAGGTCATTTCCTGTTTGTTGCCTATATAATGTGATACCTGTGATAAGCTGAGAGAACTTTTTTGGCTTGACAAAGGGCACATATGTTGTCCGAAACGTTGCCTTGAGTGATGCTCTGATCTTTTAATACACTTTTTTGCAATTGACGAGTGCTGCTTCTTCTTTACATATTCTATATATATATATATATATATATATATATATATATATATATATATATATATATATATTACTAGTACAAGAAGGTCCGCACTCTCAGGACTTATAAAAATCATAATATTTATTATAAATGACTAACGTTTCGGCTAGGGACCGTTTGGTCGTTTATAATAAATATTATGATTTTTATATGTCCTGAGAGTGCGGACCTTCTTGTAGTAGTTATGGATAATTTATTGGCACTGCACCCAGGCAAATTCAAGCAACGTTATTGAGAGTGCTGGCAAACCTTGGAGATATATATATATATATATATATATAATATATATATATATATATATATATATATATATATATATATATATATATATATATATATATATATACACACTGTATATTAAGCGGCAGATTTATCAATGGTTGAAGTGAAGGTTCAAAGTTAAAAACTTCGAATTTCAAAGTATCTTTTGGGTACTTCGACCATCGAATAGTCCAACTTCAATTCGAAGTTGAAAAAAACTTTGAAATTCAAATATCTAAATTTATCATGTACTGTCGCTTTAAAACTTCGACTTCGACCGTTCGCCACCTAAAAGCTGCCAAAGTGCTGTTTTAGCCTATGGGGGACCTCCTAGAACCTGTATGTAGGCAATTGGGGGAGTTTGGGAGATCGAAGGTCGAAGTTAAAAAAAACTTCTAATCGAAGTAGGCCCACAAAAACCTTCAACCACCATTCGGTTGGCCTTTTTGACTTCGAACTTCGACCTTTGATAAATCTGCCTCTAACAGTTAATAACCGTTTAAAAGATAATTTTATGAGATAAGTTTGCATGTGTTTTTTTTTTTTTATACAATATGAATCCACCCTACCTCCCATGTGCATGAAATGAAAGTCTACATTGGTAGAATTGGGCCTAAAAATACAAACAAGGGTAATTTGCTGCCAAAAAGATACTGTAAAATGGTCTGGCAATATACTGTGTAACAGGTAAAGCACAAGACAATTAGATGAAATAGACTCTTCTAGAACATATGGAATATGTCAGATAATTTGCAAAATTATGACACAGTATATATATATATATATATATGCAGAAACTTGCTACATTAGGACATGGATTTTTAGCATAACCTGCGTGTAATGGCTCACAGTCTTCGTAAGGCAACTGAGAAGACCTTAAATGAAAGAAACATATTGGTAATACTGTATTACTCAATTTAAATTTCTGTAACAGCTAAAATACACTGCCCCAAACTGCAGAAGAGGTGGAATATACAGTATATATATATATATATATATATATATATATATATATATACACACATATGCTGTTCTTACTTGCCCATAACCAGATGTAGTGAAAGTGTAAAATTATAATGCTCATGAATAGATGCCGAACGAGATGGAAGAAAGTGCTGTTTTTCTAGATAGCCAGAAGTGGCTCAATGATCTCCTTTTCTACAGATTTTAATTGGCTGTTTAAATGTTGAACATAGGCATTGTTTTAATAAAGAGCAACCCTATATTTCACGCCACACCAGTTATTTATTTATTTTTTTTAAAAATGTACAAAAAGGGCAATTACCCAGGGCCCATAATGACAGGGAACCCCATCTTCATCAGACCTATCACTATAAATTTTACTTTAACAACTCCAAGAAATGCCAGACCCTTTATTTTAATTAGCTTGTAAAGCGCGCAATGATTTACAAGGTCTTCAAAAAGGCTTTCCCATGGCTGTGGGTCCAGGGTGTGGTGCCCCACTTCTACAGACCATTGCAATTTATTGAAATTCACCCCCTTAAAGGAATTGTTCAGTGTAAAAATAAAAACTGGGTAAATAGCTGTGCAAAATAAAAAATGTTTCTAATATAGTTAGTTGACTAAGTTTGGGTTAGAGAGCTGAAAAGCAGGAAGTAGTGTTCCGGCTATTATGTTAGACATCCAGTCACTCCAGCCTTTATACATTACATTTTTGGCTAACTAACTATATTAGAAACATTTTTTATTTTGCACAGCCTATCTATTTACCCAGTTTTTATTTTGACGCTGAACTATTCCTTTAATGGTAGTACAGGGGGGCCCTCACTGAGATCTTTTCATTGGGCCCACTGGAATCTTAAATTGGCCTTGCAGGTCAAAACTGTTGGGAGCTTTATCCAAAAGGCTGCAGGATAAGCAAAGAGCCCTCTTGTAAATACATACCTCCCAACTGTCCTATTTTGAACGGGACAGTCCTGCTTTTGACAGCTCACATTTTAAAGGGCACTTCACCTTTGGCAAACTCACATAAAAACCACCGAATTGTGTTCAAATTTTCAAAACCTGGCAAATTTTGTAAAATGGGCATGGTAATTAGGGGGTGTGGCCACAAAAATGGGCATGGTAAAAAAATTCCGCTGCGTTTCACACGGCAAGTGTTTTTGTCCCTCTTTCTGTTTACAAAACGTTAGCAGGTAGCAAACGCTGGAGCCAGCTAAAGTGAAACCTTTGATTTTGTTTTCCTGCATTTTGCAAGTGGGGTTTTTTTTTTTTTACTCTGGTCAATTAAAAAATGTAAAATGGAAGTTCTACTGAAGTTCAACCACAGCATGGACAGGGGATATATTTTACTACATTTTCAGGATTCTCAAAAACAGGGATTATCTTCCAGCGCGCTACCTTTGCTGTGTATTGACCTAGTGCATTAATCCTTTAACGTCTTGTAGATACTTTTTTAAAAAAGAAGTTCCCATGCATTACTGTAGAGTCTAAGGAAGAAAATAAACAAGGGCAACTTTACCCTATTTACACTAGGTTGGGGTTGTGTAGTCACCTGTAAATCCAACTTTAACCAGTAAAATCCTTCCATTAAAAGGCAAATACTATACAAATGCACCCAACACTCCCTAGATACTTGCCATGGCATGTCATATTAAAGAGTAAGCTGGATCAGCACACTTTGACAAGAAGCATAAAAACCAATAGCATTACTATGCTAAGACCACATTCCCCAAACAATGCTGAAATGATCTATGAACATTAAATGCTTATCAACCACAGGAGAACAAGGGTGACCCTATCCAATATTGCCATCTAGTGCCAATTAGACATATGACACAGGGTAAAGTATTGCAAAATATCAGAAAGGAAAAAAACACTTTAAATACCAACGGAGCCCGATGTGAAATGTACAAGATTTTTTAATAAAAAGTTCAGAAAAAAAACAATTTCCATTTCTACCTAATGCACATCATATTATCACTAGTTTATTTATACTAAAAAATATAAATTAACCTGAGTAATTTTACATAGGAGAAAAACAGTACGTGCAAACTAGCAGTGGTGGAACTAAGTGGTTGTGATTACACCCTCTCCCACACTCCCTCAACCCCACTGGAGCCTCAGAGCTCCAAAGACTGGTTTAGTCCATTCCTCTGCCAGGATAGACAGTCTATTCCAGTTCAGTAATCCTGAACCAGTGGCTTTTGAGTAACATGTTGCTCACCAGCCACTTGGATATTGCTCCCAGTCAACTCAAAGCAGGTGATTATTTTTTAATTCCTGCCTTCCTGCAAGTTTAGTTGCATAAAAACCAGATGTTCTGCCAAAGCCTCCCGTGGGCTGCCAGTCCTCATAGGGCAGGAGTGGCCATACTTTACTAATGACAAGTCTAATTTTACTGATGATTTCTCATTATGATCTACATCCATAGTACATCAAATATGAGATGCAGGACAAAATATAATCAACCACAGAAATATATGTATTTTAACAGTCTGATTTTGGCATGACGTTATAACTTTACGATAAAACCATATGAAAAATATTTTTTTTTCTTCACTAAATTGCTCTTCTTTAGCAAACCACCAATTTTTAATAGTGCTAAGGTCCATAAGAAAGTTGTAAGTCGGTAGGCTGAGTTTTCTACATGCCTGGATCTGGCAAACATATTAAGCTAGAGTAAATGCCAGACTCACTGGGTAGAGTGCAAGTTATGAAGGCGCAATTTAGGGAATTCCCATCCTGCACATTACTACTACAGTATGTGCACAATGGCACCCCAGCACACAGGCATCCTCACATTATTCATTTTTTAACTTTAAAAACACAGGTCAGTGACCAAGAGGCCCTTGCAGCATCTCATGCTCACCAAAACTTCCTAAATGCAAGAAAAGAAGAGGAATCAGAACATCTGTATTTTAAATTTACATGCATTTCAACATGCTGTTAATCTCAAGAGATTCATGTAAAAATGAATCTATTTATAAATGATATGGTAAATTCACACACACATACGGATGCCCTCTGTGTCACGGTCCCGCCCCTGCCCAGTCTCCACCAGGTGAAAAGGTGGCAACGCTACACTTACACAATATCTAACCAATACCAAAACATAAATATAGCTTTACATTGTTTATAAGTAGTGTTTGGCTGTGTAGATTCCCACACTGCGCAATCCCCAAGAGTTCACACAGTGTGAGACTAAGGCAGGGGTGTCCTTTTTGCAACAAGGGCCAGATTTGGTGAGGTGAAAATGTGTGGGGGCCGACCATTCAGCCTGACCTCCATTCCGAGGTAGCTAGCTTGTGATCAGGATCATTCACTCCTGAAGATGGACGCGTACACTGCGTTTAGGAAGTGGAGTCTGTTTGGATTTATTCTCCACACCTCATTTAAACAAGGAATAACGTAGCCACAGCAGTAATATTTGGGCACATGATTAGTGAAATGATCATCTATACTGCTGCCTGTGTGCTGGAGGTGTTAGTAATAGACACGTACTGGACACAGGCAGCAGTATATAGACCAAGTGGCAGATCATTTCACTAATGTGCCCAAATATTACTGCTATGGGATTCCTGATTGCACTGTGCTGGCGGACCACATTATTATTAATTTCATGACGGAGGCTGAGGGCCGGTGTAAATTTGAAATTGGGCCTCAATTGGTCCGCGGGCCTGATTTTGGACATGCCTGGACTAAGGGATCCCAGTGTCCAAATTTTCCAAATAGGTTCCTTCTTTCTTCACTCACCTTATTACCAGTTTACAATTTTGCTAATGAAGGTGAATTGCCCTTTAAGCTGTGAGTCTAACTTCTCCCAAGAGACCTGTTATCTAATTTTGTTACAATTACTTATTTGCTTGTCTCAAATTTGTTACAAAAGTATCCAGTATCTGCAGCTGTGGCTGTTCTAGACTCTCTGCCAAAAGCCAATTAAGTTAGAAACATTGTTTGTTTTTCTGGCTGTTCAGTGCAGAGAAAATCGGGACTTTCCAGTACAAACGAGGGACTGCAGGGTTGAGCTGTCAAAAGAGGGACTGACCCTCTGCAAACAGGACAGTTGGAGAGGAGACTGGCCGACTGACACCTGGGCCCACTAACGCTTTCCTGGAACCCTGCTGAAGTGAATTAATATAACTCATGCAGCAACCAATCAGAAACTTGCCTACACACCCAATGTAGTCAACTACTGATTAACCGACATAGGCAATTTTTAATCTTTCCCCTACATTTGGTGTGAAATATACACAGGGTCAGACTTGGCCGGCCGGACACTGGGAAACAACACGGTGGTCTCCAGCCCTCATGGGACCTGCCAACCCAGACCTGCTCCTCACCTGTGACTGAAGGCCAGTGGCCTCCCCTGATCATGGCCTCAAATGAAAAATTCATGGAATGCACAGAGGGGGGCAAGGGGGATTGCGTTGTTGAAGAGTGGACGATCTGACCATCTCAGACTAGGGCACAGCTCATGTGTGGGGGATCCTGAGGTGGCAGCCCAGGTGGGACCAAGACCCCTATCCTGACACTGAATATACACTACCAGCTCAGCTGTTACTTCTTGCCAATGTTGTTAATTAAGGTGCAAGATAACAAGATAAATAGGTGGGTATTTTCTTCCATATAAGACACAATATCATACACAAATAGGGTTGTAATTGTAACAATATAAGATAACAGGTCCCTTGGGATAAGTTAGACTCACAGCATAAAGGGCAATTCACCTTCATTAGCAAAACTGTAATAACTGAAAAAAACACAGAAATATGTTCAAACTTTTATAACTTGCAACATTTTGTAAAATGAACATGATAATTAGGGGGTGTGGCAAAAATTGCCTCACTATGCGTGGCAACTTTTTTGTCCCTCTTTTTATTTCCAAAATGTTGGGAGGTATAATCAGTGACTTGATGGGGGGCACATGGGTCATATCTGTTGCTTTTGAATCTGAGCTGAATACTGAGGATCAATTTCAAACTCACTGAACAGAAATGTCCCATGTGGCCCCCCTTCAAGTCGCTGACTGACTCAGAGTTATAGAGCTGAAAAGCAGCAAGTAGTGTTCTGTTCTGTTAGACACCCAGCCTTTATATATTACATTTTTGGCTAACTAACTATATTAGAAACTTTTTTTATTTTGCACAGCCTATATATTTACCCAGTTTTTATTTTTACACTGAACTGTTCCTTTAAGTTACACACACTGTAGGAAAGCTCCATCAGCAGCGACTACCTCAGGGCGGCAAAAGCCTTTTTACCTCACCGCTAATATATGTCTAATTACCACCAAATGCCAATAAGAGCGAGTACCTGTATGATGAAAATATCACCCAGCAACAATAAGCGTATTGTTAGTCACATGGTCTATTATAAAAAAAAATTCAAGCTTTACGAGAAACATTTCCTTCATGTTTGGTCTCTCTGGGACACTGTAGTTATTGCATCTGCGCTGTCTAATACTACAAAGTGAATCCGATTCTCATTCGCTCAAGAAACTGCTGCTGCTTTCTTATTGGCTAGCCGCGCCATCTTGCTATTGGAGGCTTCTGTACAGCGCTCATTGGCTGCTTTAACCAGTGACTGTTCTTCTGTGTGAGCGGAATCGGAGTGCAGGATGGTAAGGAGATCGTGGCTTGCCCGTGTCTGTTTTTAATGCAGAAGGATCTGTCATAGAGATGTTGTTAGTGTGAATGTTCAACCCTCCTATACGGCTTCATCAGGCTGCCACGGGCTTCTTATTCAGTCAGAGGCTTCGGGCCTGCAGTGGGGAGAGAAGTGAACGTAGTTGGGTGTTGCTGCTGTCATATGATCTGGAGGAAGCGAGACCCTATGGCGTGCCGCGGTTAATAGGTTATATATACAGCTGAACATTTCCTGTGCAGGACAACGCTCGTATTTAAAGAGGCCACTATGTTCGATGTGCCTGATGTGCTGTGTTTATAATGCAATAGTGACTATGTGTATAATATAGGCTCTGACTGCGCATATAATAGTAGCATTAAATAGTAGCATACAATAATAGTAGCATATAATAACATACAATAATAGTAGCATATAATACCATACAATAATAGTAGCATATAATAGTAGCATATAATAACATACAATAATAGTAGCATATAATAGTAGCATATAACATACTATAATAGTAGCATACAATAATAGTAGCATATAATAACATGCATATAATAGTAGCATACAGTAATAGTAGCATACAATAATAGTAGCATACAATAGTAGCATATAATAGTAACTCAGAGCTGTGTGCTAATTGCACGTGTAGTGGCTTTTTTATTGGTCATTTAATAGTTTATCTAATAGATCATTTTAATTCTCTTCTTTAATCCAAGACCCTCCCTCCCTAAGGAAAACTATACCCCCAGAATGAACAATTAAGCAACAGATAGTTTACATCATATTAAGTAGCATATTAACGAATCTTACCAAACTGGTTTATATATTTAATTAAATCTTGCCCTTTTGCCTTGAGCCACCATTTGGTGATGGTCTGTGTGTTGCCAGAGATCACCTGACCAGAAATACTACAACTCTAACAGGAAGAAGTGTTCAAGCGAAAGACACAACTCTGTCTGTTAATTGGCTCATCATGTGACCTAACAAGTATGGTTTGTTGGTATGTTTGTGTGCACATTGAATCGTAAAATCCCAGGGGGCGGCCCTTATTTTTTTTTTAAATGGCAGTTTTCTATTTATGATTACCCAATGGCACATACTACTAAAAAAGTATATTATTATGAAAATGATTTATTTACATGAAGCAGGGTTTTACATATGAGCTGTTTTCTGCCATATCTTTTTATAGAGACCTACATTGTTTGAGGGGTATAGTTTTTCTTTAATGTCACAGGCTCACAGCAGCACGGAGACACAAATAGTAAAATGATTTATGAAGTGCCCCCTATTTAGTATATTGTACTTTTCAGAATGAGGAAAATGCTAACACAAGCACAGAGAATCTTATGGGTGCCCTCACTGTAGCTTCATGATCAGACAGAAGAGAAGAGAGGAGAGGGTTCAGGCATTTAGTTCTGTTCTCACCTAGTGAAGGCACAGGGCGAGGGATCATATTAAACCCACTCATGTCATGGAGGGCCTGAGAACAAAACAGCCTTGGTGGATCCAGCCTTATATGTTGTTAAGCCTATGGTCCTACATTAGGACCTATCTAAAGACAGCACTGTGAAGGCCCACACTACATTGAATAAGGTTGTGCCTCTGCATTGCAGAAACACTTGATAAAGGGCCTGGGAGGCCCGAAACATTGCCTTTTTGTATGCTATGGGCTAAATAAATTTTACACTTGAACACTTTTTGCAAATCTAACAGTGTGCTGCTGGTGATTTTTTCGATGTACTGATGTGACTCTAGGACAGGATAGGGTCTTCTGGTTGAGCACCTGACACAACAACAGTGGTCTATTCTGGGAGGTGAGCGCTCCATATTTGTGACTTTCTGCATTGCACAAAGGGATGGCTGCTTCATAGGGGATGAAAGGACCGGCCTCATAGAGACACAGGGCACTTGCAGTGTGATGGCATGTGTCCAGTTGCCGTAGCTAGTCAAACCACTGCTGCTCAATTCAGAACTACTCAAATGAACAAAATATAATTACGACAGAAGTTCAAAGAGGAAGCATGAATGGGCATTTCCCCATAGCTCTACTCATAAAGTCTTTTGCCATCTGCCTGCTTAGTTCAGTAAAAGAAAACCGTGAGTTGAGACAAAGGGACATGTAGATAATGTGTACACCTACCTTAGCGGGGTAACTCACATTACAGAATTGGGTGCTATGGCACTTCGACTAGTTGTCTGCAATGGGAATCGGAGTTGAGCTCCCAAATCTGTACAAGCATCCACTGACATACATGTTAATTCAATGCCATAAGCAACATGTAACAACTAAGGTCTTATTGGACCCGTTGGAACACACTCAGGACTTGATCCAGTTTCAATGAAAATCTCTGATCAAGTACCTGCATGTTATGTGCATACAGTTGGTCTCACAACAGTTGAGCAGACTTATATTGTAAACAAGCCTTTATTCACACAAACTAGCTGTTTCAGTTCAAGGATATAAGCGGATTATTTAGAGGAATGTAAGCATGCATGTCTCCGTTCAAAGTGACCATCATTTGTTTCCTGTCCTGTGTCGCACGGAACTTAAAGGGATACTGTCATAGGAAAAATTTTTGTTTTCAAAATGAATCAGTTAATAGTGCTGCTCCAGCATAATTCTGCACTGAAATCCATTTCTCAAAAGAGCAAACAGATTTTTTTATATTCAATTTTGAAATCTGATATGGGGCTAAACATATTGTCAATTTCCCAGCTGCCCCAAGTCATGTGACTTGTGCTCTGATAAAACTTCAATCACTCTTTACTGCCGTACTGCAAGTTGGTGTGATATCACCCCCCTCCCTTTTCCCCCCCAGCAGCCAAACAAAAGAACAATGGGAAGGTAACCAGATAGCAGCTCCCTAACACAAGATAACAGCTGCCTGGTAGATCTAAGAACAGCACTCAATAGTAAAAACCCATGTCCCACTGAGACACATTCATTTACATTGAGAAGGAAAAACAGCAGCCTGCCAGAAAGCATTTCTCTCCTAAAGTGCAGGCACAAGTCACATGACCAAGGGCTGTTGGGAAATTGACAAAATGTCTAGCCCCATGTCAGATTTCAAAATTGAATATAAAAAAATCTGTTTGCTATTATGAGAAATGGATTTCAGTGCACAATTCTGCTGGAGTAGTACTATTAACTGATGCATTTTGAAAAAAAACTTGTTTTCCCATGACAGGATCCCTTTAAAGTTGCACAGTACCGCCTTCAATTGTCCTCCTGCATTTGTCTTATTGCAGAGAACAAAACTCTAAGTTTATTTTGGCATCCAGTTATAGAGACTTAAGGACTCATTCATTATAATATAGTGTACTTCCTGCTGAAACCTTTTATTGAATTACTAGCCCAGCGAGTGTATTACTGAATTCCTAGCATCCCCAACACCAGCAGTTACAATTAAGGTCAGCTTTATCATAGTTATATCTTCGTTTATACATCAACCATCATGTTCTGACAGCCTACTTCATAGACAGCTATGCATGACTATCTCTGATTTCCAAAGTACTTCATAGTGTTAATATGAATAATACGCTAACTGCCACTGGGATGATCACAGTGCAGTATCTGAGAGCACCCTTTCAATCACTCTTTCCTTTATTTTGTGCATTTAAATCATTCTGTTTTAACATTCTTTTATAACTCTCCAAAATAATTATTTATGTTCATTTTCCTAATTTGTACCACATTTTTATTTTGCTTTCTTTTATTTAACATCGCTCATGTTTCACCCTTTTATATTCCCCTCTCTACAATCAACTTCTCCATAAGCCTGGGCACAGAGTAAGTTCTTCTAATCATGCACTACTAACACTGGTGAAGGATCAGTGATTTGCAGTCTTTGGTTAACTCTCTCTCTGCTGGGAATGTCTTTCTATCTTTAGACAACTCCTGTGATATCAGTCTCAGTTCAGTCACTGACAACTGTTGAAATGCACAATAACAGTATATTGGAGTTTGATTTTGGAAGTGTATGTGGATACTTTCTGTTTATTCCTATGGGATTTTTAGAAGTGTATTTATCAGCCTTTATTTGAATTATTGGTCCCTTCTATTCATTATATGCATATTTTGTTTTTTTTACCATGATCCAATCATCAGTGGAGTGAAAACATTTTGATCTAGATATACTTTTTATACCATGATATCAATTCAAACTATATTTTCAAACTCAAATGTCTGGTTTTTAGTAAGCAAAAAATAAAACACAAATGTAAAAATATCTCTATCTTAACGCTGATGAGTTCATATAGAAGTCAATGGGATATGTCCTAGGCAAAATTCAAGTAATTGTTTTCGAGTTTTTCAGTTTTAAATGCACAAATTCAAGTTTTTTAAGGCTATAAAATTGGAAAGTTAAAGGTATTCACGTTTTTTTCTCGTTCTATTCAATCGAGTATTTTACATTCTGATTTTTTTCCATTAATAAGCAAACGTGTTTTTTTAAATTGTGAGTTTATTCAACGTAGAATAAATTCTAAACCTCACAAATTCAAGTTTTGATAAATAGGCCTCTCCCAGTTTGCTGTGTGTGCATGTATTAAAGAGTGGAATATTATGTTATCTTCGCCTAACCATTGTGATTGTATGATCAATTTATCTACTGTTTATCACTGTCATTTTGTGTTTAAAGCTAATTTTATGTTGCTCTATGAAATAAAAAAATATATATATTTCATTCTGATAACTGGGTAACAAAATAATTGGGGCAATGAAGATTAATTCTTACGGGGAGTGGGTTTATTTTTTTTGCGCATAACAGAAATTTGTTTAAATTATTAGTACTTTATTTTGTATATATTTTCCAATTGACCTTTTATCTTTAAAATTCCATTTAAGTTGGTTTTAGTATTAGGAGATCTGCACATCCCTCACCGGTGTAATAGTCTGCCTGCAAAGTTCAAAAAACTGCTTGTGCCTGGGAAGATTCAGCATATTCTGTGCACAGGAAACTTATGCACCAAGGAAAGTTTTGACTACCTGAAGACCCTGGCTGGGGACGTTCATATTGTCAGAGGAGACTTTGATGAGGTTCTTTCTAATTCCTATTCATAACTGTTCATACTGTTATAATACACAAAAGCCATGAATATCTTGTAAATTATATTCTTATAAACTGTAGGGATGCACCGAATCCACTATTTTGGATTTGGCCGAACCCCCGTATCCTTCACGAATGATTCGGCCGAATACCGAATCCGAAATTCATATGCAAATTAGGGGTGGGAAGGGGAAAACATTTTTTTACTTTCTTGTTTTGTGACAAAAGTCATGCGATTTCCCTCTCCACCCCTAATTTGCATACGCAAATTCGGTTCAGCCGAACAGAAGGATTCGGACGAATCCTGCTGAAAAAGGCCGAATCCCGAACCAAATCCTGGATTCGGTGCATACCTAATAAACGGTGAGTTCTGATGTCATCAGTTATCGGTGAGTAGTGATGTCATTTCTGTCAGACGACTCACTGAATCTTGTGTATTATAATAAATAAAGTACCCCTGCTACTCCGAAGTTACCTCGGAGTTCCATGACTCCTCTGTGACTTATAATATCCTTATAATTTACAAGAGGGGGTACTTTATTCACTATATAATACACAAAAGCCATGAATATCCTGTAAATTATATCCTTATAAGCGGTGACTAGTGATGTCATCAGTTATAATCGGTGAGTAGTGATGTCATTTTTGTCACATGACTCACTAAAACTTGTGCATTATAATAAATAAAGTACCTCTTGTTGGAAAATATGAGATTAGAAGTTACCTCGGAGTTCCATGACCTGTATAAAAGGTTATATGGTCATGGAACTCCTCGGTTACTTATAATATCCTTATATTTTATAATAGGGGCTATTTTTTGTTCAATATATACTATTAACTGTAATACTCGGTTAAACCATTTATAGAATACATTGTCATAATAACACTGTAAATCATCATGGGTTCATAGACAACTTAAAGCCAAGCTCACAACTTGTAACAATTTTTGAAAGCCATACACAATATTATAAAAATAGAAAAAGTTTGTAGATTGTGTTAATAATTTCATGTAAATATTTATTTCCTTTCCAGAACTTAAATTATCCAGAACAAAAGGTTGTGACTGTTGGGCAGTTTAAAATCGGTTTGATTCATGGCCACCAAGTAATACCATGGGGTGATATGGCTAGTCTGGCCTTGCTACAGAGACAGTTGGATGTTGATATCCTGATTTCTGGACATACTCAAAAATTTGAAGCATTTGAACATGAAAACAAGTTCTACATTAACCCAGGGTCTGCTACCGGAGCTTACAATGCATTAGAAAAGTAAGTAATTTGTACGTTAAAATTCATGTTATGGCTAATGATTGTCTACCTTTTGGTGATTGACCAGTTGCGTAGCTCCAGCTTCCTCCCCCCAAAACCAGATGTTATTCAGTCACACTACAGCATGGTAATAAGAACACTGGAAACAAAATATAAGACTGTTTCCAGGTAAAAGAAAAATCAGTCAAAATAAGATTGAGGCCTCCAAAATCCTACTTACTCTCTTTGTGAAGTAGCACTGCCCCAGCTATAGATCATCTCTATGGAGCTTCTACATCAGTGTCTTACTGTACCCCTTTTTAAAGTCATTTTAAGGGAAGGGGGTAGCACTAATGTTTTGTTAAGCTGATATGATCTTTTTTTTTTGTTCAGTAACCATGTGTTATGTTTTTTTGCAGCAATATTATTCCCTCCTTTGTACTGATGGATATCCAGGCCTCCACTGTTGTCACCTATGTGTACCAGTTAATTGGAGATGATGTTAAAGTAGAAAGAATAGAATATAAGAAATCATAAAATAAAACTGCCAACTGTTTCATGGCCTTGATTTTTTTCATTCCATTTATTTAACTAAGATGGTCATGACATATCCTGCAACAGCTATAGGCAGATAATAATTAACTCTGTACTAATGTTTGATTTATAACTTCCTCCGAATTTGCTGCAGTAGGCCTCTTGTACATCAAATAATTTGTAGCAAATTGCGTGCCATGTTATTTACGTTGTAAAAAAAATATCGACCTGTAAATATCAAATGCTAAGAATGGTGTGCTACTGTGAAGAAATAGTATGTATTAAAAGTTTATAATCCACTTTTCATTACTTGCTATTTGTATGAAAGAAGTTATACATATTACATTTTACATAATACAGTAGAACCCCCATTTTTCGTTTTTCAGGGGACCAGGAAAAAATTATGTAAAACCAGGGAAATGTGTTAAAGTAACTTTTTCTTCAAGTACTGAAAGGATAAAGGAAATGAGTCTGTTTCACTTTGAGATACAATATTTACTGCGTTAATAACAAGGGTTAAGCGTTGCAGCATTAATGTTACACTATGGGGGGCATGTGCAAGTCAGTCACATACACAACCTAAAGCAATAAGTGATTGGTGCAGGACTGTATAAGGGGCAGACTAATTGGAATTGACTATTTACAGGCAGAACCATGGTAAGATATATATCTGGTTAGTATTTTAAACCACTTTATTGCACAAATAACATTATTAAAGGGGAAAAAACTGTTTTTGGGTACATTAGGACAACATTTTTGATGTAAAATCTGGAAAAACATTCCTTTAAATCAGGGAAATGCACCCATTGAAATGCATTATAAATTAGCGTGACCACAAATAAAAAATATAAAATGTGGTAAAACTTAAACGCAGGGGACTTAAAATCAAGGCTTCACTGTAGTCTGCAATTTTTGGTACAAGGAATCCATGAAATCATAAATCATGTCAGCAAAGATCATATTAATCATTTAAGATGATACAATCTATAGCAATGACACAGAAGTCCCACTATACCAACACCTAAGCGTTACAGTTTGGGGTTCAATTGTAACCTGTGAAAAAAATGCATTGGTTAACAATTTCTGGTGCCAGCTGCTTGTTGTTCTACAGACAACCCCATAGTGCATGACATAACTGCCAGGTCATTTCAGTGCAATCTGTCAGCTCCTCTGGTCCATAATATTTGCCTTGGTTCTTACACTTTAAGACTTGGCGACATCCAAGTAGCAAAGGGCTCCTCCCAAAGGCAGAAGCATGAGCTGTGATGAGAACCTTTGTGTTTGTTCTGAGTTTTGGGAGACCGAACGTGACAGTTCTACCAATCTGCTCATCCAGTACAGATCACTGCCACACCCCTCACAATTCTTTACACTCTCCTGCACTAATGGTGCATATTTTACTAGATGACAGAAACTTGTCAAAAGAACATTTTGAAGGAGCCACATGTGCCATATTCATGCAGGCAGAGAGCTCCCTGTATTGTGACCATCCATACAGCAATGTTTCAGGGGGCACAGTCTAGGATTTTCAGGCACATTTATTAAGGTTTAAAGGGCATGTAAAGTCTAAAATAGAATAAGGCTAGAAATGCTGTATTTTGTATACTAAATATAAACATGAACTTACTGCGCCACAAGCCTAATCAAACAAATAATTTATGCTTTCAAAGTTGGCTACAGGGGGTCACCATCATCAACTTTGTTAAACATATTGCAAGACTAAGACTAAGTGCACATGCTCAGTGTGGCCTGGGCTGCTTAGGGATCATCATAAACAAAGCTGCTTGAGTTCTGCATGGCTGGTAAGTAAGGCGGGGGCTCCCCCTGCTGTTCATAAGTATGACTGTTTCCCTGCTCAGCAGTTAGGGACCGTCTGACAATTCCTATCCACAGCAGTAAATGAAGGGAGAATTTCACTGCAACTCAGGTTTCTTATAAAAACGGTACACATTTTTTAATTAAACTATATTGGAGATAGGCTTCTTTTTCATTAAAGAAAGTAAAAAAAAATGTTTTTATTTTTTTGGCTTTACATGCCCTTTAATGCCAAGGCTAATGCATGGCATTTGCAACTGTGTTTTATTTATGAAAGTAGGCGGTCTACTCACTTGAAAATGCTTTACTAATAATCCTAATACACTTTAAAAGCTAAGGTCACTGGAGAAACAAAATCAGAAAGTGATTACAACAATAGTTCAAATCTACTTCAAAAATGCACTATGAATTTCATTATTTCTAGGGATGCACCAAATCCAGGATTTTCAGCAGGATTCAGATTCGGCCGAATCCTTCTGTCCGGCCGAACCGAATCCTAATTTGCATATGCAAATTAGGGGTGGAGAGGGAAATCGCATGACTTTTGTCACAAAACAAGGAAGTAAAAAATGTTTCCCCCTTCCCACCTCTAATTTGCATATGCAATTTAGGATTCTGTTTGGTATTCAGCCGAATCATTCATTAAGGATTCGGGAGTTTGGCCGAATCCAAAATAGTGGATTTGGTGCATCCCTAATTATTTCCTTAATTGCCCTTGGATTACTGAAGTGCCAGACAAACACCAGAGAGGAACAATAAAATTTCAACTTTCGTTTAAGAACAGTAGAACAGTGAAAAAATCTTATTTCTGGTGTATTATCTAAATACACTTGAAGATGAACAAATGCTTTAAATGTATGATACAAGAAATGTGATACAACCTGAAGTTCTACCAAGATGCCACAGAAATTAATGGGAAGTGGATATTCTGAATGTTGCCATGTGAAGTGTTTTTTTCCCCATGATTCATTTTTTTTAAGTGAACTTGATCAGTTTAACCCTTTTGTGATTTTTCTTACATAAAAATAAAGTAAACCCTATTGCAATTATCATTGTTGCTATGAAGATTTCCATTATCAGGATAATGAGCGATTGAATTGCCATGACTATAATTTTGTATATGCTCCTGATTCTTTTAAATTGTTTTACATATGGCAAATAAATAGCAACTCTGCATTGCAATTACCAGAATAATTTCACGTTTCAGTTTGTTCCCTGCAGAAGTAGGTGGAAACTTCTTTTCATTTAGAATTTTAGCAAAAACAGGTCACTTGACCAGGGGTGTCAAATATTTTGAACACAGCTGTATTACTAGTTAGTAAGTTAGAAAAAACAAAACAACATATGGATTAAAAAATATATTTTAGATATATTTCTGCTATCCAAAGGTACACAAAAGGAACATACAATTGTTCATCTGGAAATCGTAACAATCTTCTTATTACACTCCTTTCTGATACAACATATTGTACATACACCCGCTAGCTAAGAAATGTAACATAATGCAAACAGGGATTTCCCCATTTCACTTGCTTACATAAATTGCTCTAGTTACTCATATATCTGCCAATGTGACAATTCAGTACAGTTAAAACTAAAACACATTGTGCAGTAACTCTCAGTCTGCAGATCTAAGGTGTTGTGCCCAACACACTGCCACTGCATATCCAAGCAAAAAATCATGAATTAAAGGTATCTATCCTACAGAAACTCTGTCCTCATGGTTCATCAGCTCTGTCCTGAACGAATTCATCAAGGTTCTCTGCCTTCTCCTGTAAAAATAAGAGTAAAAACAAATTGTACATAGTTGAGGTTTTATGCAGATTTATATGTATCTTTTCATTTAACGTGATAATAAGTTGCAGCATATGAAAAGCCCATCTCCACAGATTTCAGAATTATCTGGCACAGAAATGAATAACATATGATTTACCAACCAAAATTGAAATTTTGGTCAGCAATAACATTAGAATTGTGTATACTCTACCATTAACAGAACCATAATATGCTGGGCTTATTGAACCTGCCCAGAATATTATTTGTACAAAATATTAAAACATGATATGCTACCATGTTTCTCAAGATGAATGCATTCTTCAGAGGACTCATAGACTAACTTGTGAGCAGCTTCTTTACATATGTCATCCAACAAATAAATGGGCATAAACTGCATTAATATCACAACACTTCCATCAATATCCAATCTAGACACTACCAGTTGTAGGAACAAGATTAAAGCTATTACTAGTGACTCAAGTCATCCAGGACATGAACTATTTATCTGGCACAAGCCCAACTACTCTCTAAGGCACAATAGGCCTGAAAGTATAAAAACTAAAAGTAACAGCTTCTTCCCAAGGGCAGTCAGACTATCTGGAACCAGATGTTGGGAAAAAAATAATCATTAGGACTCATTTAACCTCATGCTCTCAATGGACTGCTTTATACACTCCAACAAATATCTGTACTCAATTGTAAACTGTGTGTGACTGTTACCTGTCCAAGCAGAATAATTATATAGCCAAGGTTCTTGTAAGCACCTCCGCCGAGGGTGCTGTAATGTTATCCCAGGGAGTTGTAGTTGAACAAGAACAGGCGAAACTGCAGTTTAACTGCTCAAACTTCTGTGTTTTATTCTCAGCACTACATGTTTCGAGCCCTGTGAGGCTCTTTGTCAAGTGTCACTGCACTCTGTTGTAATACACTATAATTCTGCTTCACATTGCACACACTGTTACAATTATATTGTAAAATCTAAGTGTGTCTTACTGCCCTACACTGCACAGGAATCCCTATGTACTTCTGGTTCAAATGGCAATAAACTTATAGTTGACTTGATTAATATAATAATGTAAATATAGAGTACTAACCCATATCACTCACCTTTGGTTCCTTGAACTCTAGGTCCTCTCCATACTGAATGGTAAAGTCTATGTGCTGAAGAATGTTCATGCATTCTTCATCTGATCAATCAAAAGGTAGGAATCTGACCATACTGTAATCATCAATCTGGAAAGGACAAAAAGTGGTCACATACAGTTGCAAGTGGAACATTATTTATAGAGTGAATTTGGTAGTTTAAGTAACTTACAATCCCACAAAGTGCCTCTGTCAGTTTGTTGAATTTGGTGCTTTTAAATTGGCTTGATGCATCTTCAATCATCGAATACATAACTGTTTCTAAAAACCTATAGAGGGAAAGCGTCTGTCAGTACAGAACTGGCCGAGACTTATCACTACATAATTCCTTCTAACCACAAACATGCAGATCTATTAACCCATGCTGTTTTTTTAAGATACACGAGTCCTGATATCATGCAACACATAATGGTCAGACATAATGTACAGTAAAAAGGCCACTGTATAGTCATTCCCACAGATATTACCCAAAAATTCTGAATAAAAATAAAACATACGTTTCAATTTCTTTTTTGGCTTTTTTGATTAATAAATCCATCTTTGTCATCATATTACACTCTGGTATCTCTAAGGAAACCATACTACTGAGAGCAGCCAAAACGACAGAAAGAGACTAAAACAAAAGACAATGTTGCATGTTGAATTTTTTCTTCTTTGCTAAAGCCTTTTTTGGTTGGATACAAGATACACAGATTCTACTATCAGCTAGTTTCGTTTTCAATTTTTAGGACATTTATTGATATTTGACATCATATAGATTTTTTCTTCATTCCAAGTTTTTAAAACTGTTATTCTAATCTAGTAATACTGACTACTTGTGCAGTCTCTAGTGAAAGAGCATACAAAATCATCTTTCGATGATATTATACTCTTTCTCGTATCAGCAAAATTAGTGGCAATCCAAATCTCTCACTCTGCTTTAGAGGCTGTGGGGAAAGAGGATCCTTTATAAATACATGGTGGACTTGTACGGTAGCCCAGAAATTCTGGAAGACAGTAGCAACCCTGCTCTCCAAGGTCCTACACTGTATTATACAATCATCTCCTCACACATTCTTGCTAGGCATGAACATAAGAGCCATACATTCAAAGCAGTCCCGCAATCTAGCCACTCACATTCTTACCGCAGCGAGATCACTATTGTCGGCACACTGGAAAAAAACACAGATACCAGGCTTGCAGACATTAATCACCAAAGTAAACTGAATCAGAGCAATTGAGGTGATCAGAGACCACCTATTGGAAAGGAGCTATGAGGGAGAGCTGGAGTGGCATCCGTGGACCCAGTATCTGGAAAACAAGCAGCAGAGATCCAATAACCTACCTTAGGACGCTCAATATAAAAAGTGTATTTCTATTGAAAGTCATTATGGAACCTGTACAAGATCTTTAACCCTTACCCCCAATATATTATTTTCTCCCCAAACCTATCCTATTCTTCTACTGGTGTGACAACAGAGCTAAACTGTAGTGCAATATGTCACCACTGGGTGCAATACCTCATAAACTTCTCAATAATTCAATGCATATAAGTGTGTAAATGTGTCATATAAAGTGCTTATGTGAAATGATTATTTGCACCAAGTTTTCAGCATTAATGGTTGTTTAACCTGTTATTCTACCCAGTATTTACATAGGCAGTATTTTAGAGATAAAGACTTTTTCCCAATAACTTTCTATCTGTGACAATTTTTCTAATATTGAAGTGTAAGGTTTAATTTTTCACCTTGTAAAACAGCTGGGGGGGTGCCGACTCCTAACTGTTCTAAATTGATACATTTAGTTGATACATTTCTTATCTTTGTCCCTGCTGAGCAGAATCCCTGAGTTTCATTACAGGCAGCTGTTAGAACTGATACAATAGTTGCTAATATTCCAGATATACTGATACTGTATCAACTGATTGTACCAACTAAATGTAGTAAATTGTTACAGTTCATATGCTCCTGGATCACTGAGCTGCCAGACTGAAACACTAGAGACAAGAACATTAAACTTTAAGCTAAATTTTGGGTAAAAGGTAAAAAATAAAAGATGGACACCAATTGAAAAAAGTCTCTGTTCATGGTGAACTATCTGAAAACAACTGAACCGAAAAAGTGTTTGGATGGTGAACAACCCCTTTAAATTCAACCCAGTTTTCGTAAGCATCTCATTCCAAAACAATTCTTTGTTAAAGTTCTTACCTGGACAGTCAAAAAGTATGTAATCATCCTCTGTGTGTCCAAGGCAACTCTCCAACCAGTCAAAATTGCTGGCAAAATACAAGGCCCCCATTAGGCCCAAATCTCAATGAACTGTCTTCCATCACATCATCCACTTCAATAAGTTCACCAAGGAGAAAGAACTGAATCTGCTGGTAAAAATGAGAACGATGTTTATTGTAATGCCAAATGCAAGAGACAACTACACCTCTCAAAGTGTGTCACATCCTAGTGGATAAAATAAAGTGAACCACTGAACTGAGTGTGTGCAACATGGTCTGCAGCGTTGGGATCCTGAGTTCAATCCCAGGGCATCTGCAAGGAGATTGTGTATTCATTGTCTGTTTGGGTTTCCCTCCCACACTCACAAAACATACAGGTAGGTTAATAGGCTCATAGGCTCCTAATAAAGTTGGCTCTAGTGTGTTTGAATGTGATAGGGACCATAGATGCTCTACTGGGGCAGGGGCCGGGACTAGTGTGAATGATCTCTGTAAAGCACTATGGAATATGTCAGAATAATATAAATAAAGAATAATACTAATAAATATATTACTAATCACTTGTATGTTACATTGTTGTATTTGTAATAGTCCAGCAAATAGTTACTTTTCCACTAATATAATATAAAGTACATAAGGGAGTAATTTACCAGCCAAGGATAGTCAAAATGCTCAGCTACAGGATCCAGATCAACCACTTGGACAGATCTGTTGAGAGTCTCACAGTGCTGCAACATGGTGGAACAATAAGTGCTCTACAAAAACAAAGAAAAAATGATTACATTTAAAATAGAATATTATATATTTCTACTGTTGTAGCCTGTTAGACACACAGTGTTCAGAATACATGCTGAATATATTTCAGCTTTGACAGGGCTGCTGTACATGAAAACTTATAGAATAATGCTGTGCAAGCAGAAACAAAATTTGTTTAAATGTCTGCAACTGTTTAATTGTCCACTATAACATTCAACTTGTGTAACTAATTTTTGGGGGAAAAAACACCCTTTTAAACTTGTTGGAAGGATACCCTATTCCCTGTGCAGCATTTCCCAAGGCCCCAATGCTCCTGTGCAGCTTTCTAGCAATAAATACAATCAGCAAACCTTACTATTGTACACATGGCACAAGTCTGAATCTGAAGAAGCCACAAGGGAGCCCTGATATATTTTAGATGGTAAGATGGTAGTACTGCATTAAATATGAAGCATCCCTAGACCTTTGATTTATTTTTCAGAACAGAAGCACTGGTCTGCGAGAAAGCTATCCATTTAAAGGAACAGTATACACCTAAAAACACCTTTGCTAAGAATAAATGCACCAAATAGGACTTGTGTTGAAAGTACATTCAGGCTATTGTATTAAATTTAAAAATCCATTGAAAGTTGGGCTATATTCACCAAACTTACCCCCCCCCTCCCATAAAACAGGGCAATTTGTTTAGAGGTCCCTATCTACCTTTAAACAAACAATCCCCTGCCTAGTCTAAGCAGCAGCCTTTGATCAGCTCATTATCAGGGACTTCTTGATGAACTGTAATCTGCTTTTTTAAATTGCCAAAGAATTCGTTCCGGATTCTTTGGGATCAGGAAGTGCTAAAGTGAAACTGGCTTCATATTCATAGAGGACTAGATACTTCTTAATGAAAACAATAGGTAAATGTATGTTCAGCACACGCCCTATTCATTCAACTCATGTTAGAAAAGAATGTGTATATAGTGAATAAAGTACCCCCAGTTGTAAAATATAAGGATATTATAAGTCAGGGCCGGAACTAGGGGTAGGCAGAGTAGGCACGTGCCTAGGGCGCAAAGCTGGGAGGGCACCAGGCACGTAGCTGTCTCCTACCCCAAGTCCGGTTCCCTTCTTTTCTCCTCGCGCTCCTCAGCCCTTTTGTGCATGCGTGCGGGCAGAAATTCGCACATGCGTGCGGGCAGGAATTCGCGCATGCGCGCGAACAGGAATTCGCACATGCGCACTCAAGCACATATTTGTGCATGCGCACGTGCGCAGCGACTGCCTAGGGCACCTGCCCAGCGTGGCCCGGCACTGTTATAAGTTACCAAGGAGTTTCATGACCATATTTTTATACCTTTTTATACAGGTCATGGAACTCCGAGGGGACTTCAAATATCAATTTCTTTGTTGGCCCAGCTCCTCAGTAATTGTTTTCCTTAATGGCAGGGTGCACGCCACATCATGTGTTCACCTCCACATGCTTCCATGGAACCAAAATACGAAATTGGCAGCACTCCCAGTTGTAGTATAAAACCGCCTTTATTCTTTTACATACATCATGGCAATAACAGCAACGTTTTGGACCTACAATGGTCCTTTTTCAAGCTGACAAAAATATAAATGATTATTTCCACAGCTTCCTTATATAGCAGCAAGAATAATGCCCTCTAGTGGTCATAACATATCATTTCAAATACATGTGTCAGGGTTACATCAAAATTTTGCATTAGCTATTCAGATATGTATAAATGTATAAAGCTGGAGCTCACTTAGCTTTGTAGCCTATAAACTCCACTTGCTGATTCTTGATCTCCACTAGAGATTAAAACAAACAGACAAAGGCATTAATTAAAATCAATTAAAAACAACTCCTTCCATATACTGATGCCACATAGTTATATAAGAGAATTTAACTCATATTCCTTGTTTAAGCCTCCTGGTGTTAGAGTTCCCAACCTCTTGATCCATCCCGCTTCACACCTCAGAAGTTGTTTCACTCTATCTCCCCCTCTTCTTAACCTGGGGATATGCTGTAAAATTTGAAATCTTAGTTGTGCCACCTTATGGCCCATATCTACAAAGTGACTTGCTACTGGATTTTGTCTCACATTTCTTTTAATATCTGATATATGCTCCCCAATTCTGTCTTTTACATGCCTGGTCGTCTGACCCACATACATCAGCCCACACGGGCATTTTATGGCATATACCGCATAGGTTGACAGACAGGTATGATATCCTTTTACCTTTTTGGGGGTGGTATACTATATCCCCTTTTACACAACTGTTACATTAGGGCATTCAACCTTTAAAATCGCCCAGTGTTTTCTTACAATGTCCCCAATTCGTTTAGATAGGATATTATAACTGCTGGTAAAAGCTACTCTTTCTCCCATTTTTTGTTTGGGAACTACTTTATCAGGCAAGATTTCTCCTTTGTATCTCTCTAATGCCTTCCTAGGATACCCCCTATGTGCCAATTTATTCTCCATCTCATCCAGCTTGACCATTAGATTGTCACTTTCAGATACTATTCTCTTTACCCTTGAAAATTGGGACTTTGGTACTGATCTCTTTATATGGGCTGGATGCAGGGCCGGACTGGGAGAAAAAAGCAGCCCTGGCAAAAAAAATCAAAGCAGCCCACTTCAGGTATTGGATTGGTTATCTGGAAACCCATTTTTCAGAAAGCTCCAAATTAGGAAAGGCCGTCTCCCATAGACTCCATTATATGCAAACAATCCAAATGTTTAAAAGATTTAATTTTCTCTGTAATAATAAAACAGTAGTTTGAGCCAAACTAAGATATAATTAGTCTTTATTGGGAGCAAGTTTTTTTAATCCATTCCTTGGACACAATTATACAGGGGAATATTAGATAAAAACCTGTGAACAGATGCCCGAAGCCTGCCATGTCCTGCATAGAAAACTGCACATAGATAGTTAGAATCTCAGCTGCCATAAAGCAGGGCAAGACTGCTGTGAATAATTAAACTGTGCAGTGATATTATCAGTATTATGACATAACAGAGTTGACGCGTTTCATGGCGTCTTGCCACTTCCTCAGAAGCACAGGCATAAGCATAGACCTAAGCATCTGAGGAAGTGGCGAAACGCCACGAAACGCGTCAAGTGTGGGGGAGAAGTCATATCCACATAATGTACTGATGATTTTAAAGGATATCTAATAAAGAATGTTTTAATTCCTCCTAACCACGGTGTGCTCCATATCGCTATTGCTACACATATATCTGTAGGACACGAGACTGCTTGTAATTTGTTACTACACAGGCGCAAATGAAGAATTCTTTCCCAAAAATAAACTAAAAACACTTTTTTCTAACATATAAGGCAACATTTATAAGATTAATAGACAGCTAACTCACACACAGTGCAGATTTCAAAATGTACATGACCTATAACTTTAGATGAACAGTATTATACATAGATATATATATATATATATATATATATATATTTTTTTTTTTTTTATTCATGTCAGTATCACTTTAAGTAGCAGGTAGTAGTTGTTCTTACCTGCCCTTTCTCTGTACAGTTGGAGGGGGGGGGCAAGGGGGGAAATGCAGAACAGCAGCAGAAAATTCCATCCTTCCCTTCATCCCTTCATTGGAGCGTTTGAAAAGCACTGCAAAGTTTTCCCCGTGCAGCTCTTCAGTTTCCGGCTCACTTCTGCTGCGCGCCCTCTACTGGTAGGAAATGTTAGTGCGGGTCCTGCAAAATGACATTTCTCTCTTCATCCAAGCGCAAGGGCCCTGCGCACAAGAGATCGCACAGTCGCACACTGTCAATGCGGCCCATTTACACGGCATGGGCAGCGGCCCAACGGGCATTTGCCCGTATTCACAAATGGCCAGTCCGGGCCTGGCTGGATGAAATGAAGAATATAACAGCAATGTATTTTTGTCTGTAGGCTTTACATACAAATCGGTTTCAAAACCATTATCTTTTTTATGCACCATCACATCAAGAAAATTGATTTTATATAAATCGACATGTATTGTAAATTTCAAAGATGGCAGAAAACCATTCAATTCATTGTAGAAGGCAATCAAAGACGAATGTGCCCCCCCCCCCCCACACTATAAAGATGTCATCTATATAGCGAAACCATGATCTACAGTCTCGCTTAAAATTATTATTTTGGTACACAAACTTTTCCTGAAAATCATTGACAAAAATATTTGCATAAGTCGGGGCCACATTCGACCCCATTGCCGTTCCACACTGTTGCTCATAGAAGGTGTCCTGAAAAAGAAAATAGTTTTTCTCGAGAATCATCTGTAACAATTTCACAATAAAGCGCTTTTGCGCCCCATCCCAGCATGGGTCATTGTTCAGGCATTGTTCTACAGCCTCAACACCACCTGTGTGCGGTATATTTGTATACAGGCTCTCAATATCAAGTGTAACAAGATAAGTGTCTTTATCAACATTATTGATCTCTTTCAACTTCCTCAAAAATTGAGATGTGTCCAAAATAAATGATTTTTGTTTCTCAACATATGGCCGTAACACTTTATCCAAAAAGATTGCAATCGGGTTAAACACGGACTGTACACCTGCCACAATTGGGCGTCCCGGAGGATGCTCCAAGCTCTTATGAATTTTTGGCAGGGTGTACAGTACAGGTGTAACAGGATTAGATTGTTCCAAAAAAATTGCCAGTTTCATATCAATCACCCTGTTTTCAACAGCTTCCCTTAGGATAAGTTTTATTTGTCGCTGAATATTAGGGAGGGGATCAGTGGGCAATGGAATATACGTATTAATATCTGCCAACATTTCATTAATACTATCCGTATAATAAGACTTATCCATTACCACCACTGCCCCCCCCTTATCAGCCGGTTTTATCACTATATCTTTTCGATCTTGCAATTGCCTTAAAGCCAATCTCTCATTTTTATTTAAATTTGCCATATTACAATTTAATTTTCCTTCATTATATAATCCTTCCAATTTTTTTATTTCATCATTCACCATCCCAATGTATGTATTAACACCCTTCTGCACCTTATCTGGAGTATAGCTACTTTTCAAATGTAAATCAAACATTGTTAGTGTGAATGTATTTTCATATTGATCATTTGTATTACCTGGCAGATCTTGTGGAGTTTCCATTGTACCAAATTGAGCTTTCAATTTAATAAGTCTAAAAAAGTGTGCTAATTCAAGATCAATTGTGAAAAAGTTAGGTAAAGCATCTGGACAAAAGGACAGTCCCTTCTGAAGAATCTTTTGTTCCATATCAGTCAATGTACACGTTGAGATATTTACCACCAGCGCGTTGGTCGCCTCCGAGTTCTCTGGGGCCGATTCATCCTTCTCCCTTCCTCTCTTATGTTTGCGGCTGCCCCTCCTTCTCCTTCTGGGGGTAAATTTCCATGGGCGCCTCCTAAAAAATCCAGCGATGTGGTCGAGGAGTCAGTGTCTGACTCTCTTGTCGAGAGATCTCCTCGTCTCCCTTCTCTTCTCTCCATTGGCACCTGTTCATGGAAATCCCTCCTGTATCTGCGCTGTTCTCGCTTGACAAGTGGTCAAGCTGGATGAGATGGAGAATAAATTGGCACATAGGGGGTATTCTAGGAAGGCGTTAGAGAGATACAAAGGAGAAATCTTGTCTGATAAAGTAGTTCCCAAACAAAAAATGGGAGAAAGAGTAGCTTTTACCAGCAGTTATAATATCCTATCTAAACGAATTGGGGACATTGTGAGAAAACACTGGTTGATTTTAAAGGTTGAATGCCCTAATGTAACAGTATTCCAAAAACCACCGCTGTTATCATTTAAGAGAGCACAGTCTTTGCGTGATAGACTGGTGAAGGCGGATGTAGGACCAAGGAAAATGTTGCGTCAAGGAACGTTATGTGAGGCCAAAAATGGTACCTTCCCCTGTCTATCATGCAGACACTGTAACAGCTGTGTAAAAGGGGATATAGTATACCACCCCCAAAAAGGTACTGTTATAAAGATAAAAGGATATCATACCTGTCTGTCCACCTATGCGGTATATGCCATAAAATGCCCGTGTGGGCTGATGTATGTGGGTCAGACGACCAGGCATGTAAAAGACAGAATTGGGGAGCATATATCAGATATTAAAAGAAATGTGAGACAAAATCCAGTAGCAAGTCACTTTGTAGATATGGGCCATAAGGTGGCACAACTAAGATTTCAAATTTTACAGCATATCCCCAGGTTAAGAAGAGGGGGAGATAGAGTGAAACAACTTCTGAGGTGTGAAGCAGGATGGCTCAAGAGGTTGGGAACTCTAACACCAGGAGGCTTAAACAAGGAATATGAGTTAAATTCTCTTATATAACTATGTGGCATCAGTATATGGAAGGAGTTGTTTTTAATTGATTTTAATTAATGCCTTTGTCTGTTTGTTTTAATCTCTAGTGGAGATCAAGAATCAGCAAGTGGAGTTTATAGGCTACAAAGCTAAGTGAGCTCCAGCTTTATACATTTATACATATCTGAATAGCTAATGCAAAATTTTGATGTAACCCTGACACATGTATTTGAAATGATATGTTATGACCACTAGAGGGCATTATTCTTGCTGCTATATAAGGAAGCTGTGGAAATAATCATTTATATTTTTGTCAGCTTGAAAAAGGACCATTGTAGGTCCGAAACGTTGCTGTTATTGCTATGATCTATATAAAAGAATAAAGGCGGTTTTATACTACAACTGGGAGTGCTGCCAATTTCGTATTTTGGGACTTCAAATATCCTCATATTTTACAACAGGGGGTACTTTATTTATTATAATACACAAGTTTCAGTGAGGCATGTGACAGAAATGACATCAGATTTCACCGTTTATAAGGATATAATTTACAAGCTATTCATGGCTTTTGTATATTATATACATATAAACTTGAATGCACTGGGGCAGGTGTGTGACACAGAGGCGTCCCCTCTCATGTTACTTTTGCTGCCCTTCAGTGGCTGACAATAGAGGTTCATTCGTCAAATAGCAGTTAACCGGGAGCGCCTCTCGGCCTGTAATGTTGCCTAGCACCCACGCTGCTTTACTTCCGGGAAGCTTTACTACGGGCTCCTTGAAGATCCAATGTGCAGCACTAAATCCATTCCGTTTGAGGAAACTAGTGACCCCTGGCGGCTTTGAGACAAACTTTCCGTGTCGCTTTCACTTCCTGCTTGCGAAGCCGAGGGTGGGACAGCGGAAGTACAGATACTGCATCGTTTAGTCTCCCGGAGTCCTGTCACATATTCACGGGTGTTTAAGATGCCGGTGAGTTTTTCCCCGATTGAGTGTTCTGTGCTGTGTTAAAGCAATTTGATCTCAATGTAAGAACTAAGAAAGAGCAGGGCTGACCCGCCGGTACCTGTATCACGTAGGGTCAATGGTCATAATGTCGGGTAAGATTTAGCGCTGCAAGTGGAATAGTTTAGGCGCAATACAGTTTCCTTATTGGCTTTGTGGAGGCCCCGGAATCCCCGCAGCTAAGGGAGGGCGTATGCTGTGCGGTATTATTATTATATTACAACTCCCCAGCTAATACCGTGCCACTGCCCACGGATGTGTACAAGGGATTGCAATGAGGTTATATCAGAGTGCAGTTCTCTTTCCTTTTTCTACACATTCCGCGTGTTCTTGCGCAGGGATTTATTAAGCCGTACCGAACACTCGGGGCTCATGTACATCGTTGTCTCCTTTCAACTATTCCGCAAACCTGTGCGATACACCGGGGTGGGATTTAATGGCCGGGCTCTATAGCTGCTCGCCTTGCAGATGTGCTTAAAGGGGAAGAGGGTTAGTCACACAGGAAGTGGCATTTTATTAGCTGTCAGGACATTGCTGCAGCCCAGCTCATACACTTCAGCAGCCCTGCACACACGAGCACATTGTGACTCATTATACATTTACAACATTGTATTGTACTGTTCACCTCCAAAGATATGATTGTACTACATAGATACATATTCTAGTGATTTGCAGGTTAACCTGAAACCCACAGTGACCCATGGCCAATGGAATAACTACCAGGATTGCAGGGGGTGCTGTCAGGCCACCAAGGCCCGGGCCGAGGGCGACAGGATTTTAGGGGCGGCATGCTGCCCAACCACACCCACATTGGTTCAGAGACACTGGGGAGGCGCAGGAGATACAATCGTTTTTGTCGCATTTGGGCCCACTAAAACTGCAATAAGGCAGGGGGAGATTTTCCCAAGAATCATGCTCCTACAGCACAATTCTTGGGGGGGGGGGGGCAGAATGTTTACCCAGGCACACCCACAAATCACGCATTGACGTGCTGCAGGGGCACAAATCCACGATTCTTGGGTGGGGGGGGGCGTGTGCACATCCTGAGTAGTTACACCACTGCCCATGGCTTTATTACTAGTGGGGCAGGTTCACGTTGACGGTTGGACAACCATTGTGGGTTAGGATTGCGTTTGGGTCAGACTTGGGAAGTACCCTCTTCCTTTGCTACCATGATTTTCTGTCTTTTAACCAGAGGCACACACAGAAATTGTGGGTATGGTTGGGCTCAGGTCCTACAATGGCAACATTTTGCGGGTTTGGGTCAGGAGTGGATTAAGGTTTTGCAGGTTAGGGTTGGGTGAGGTTTTTTTGACCCACACATCACTAATATATTAATGTAGTGAATATGAATTATGGCAAGTCTAGTAGCATAGTGTAGCACCAGTATGGTTTGAGTTGCGACTAGGGCTGCCACCTGGCCGGTAAAAATGATGGCTGATCCCAATGTTATTAATAAGGAAAAAAGATAAATATATAGGAAGGCTGGTATTTTTTTCCAGAAATGGTGACAACCCTTGTTGTGACTAGAGTAACCAGTATGTTTATAGCCAGGTAAGTTAAAAGCCCTCCCACAGCATTATACAATTTAGAAAAGACAACATTATAATAAATAATAGTAAATATCAATATACAGAGATTAAGGGGCAGATTTATTAAGGGTTGAATTGAAAATTCAAATTCAAAACTCTAATTTGAGTAGGGAACTATCCAAACTCGATTCAAGTATAAGTCAATGGGAGAGGTGCAGTGACCAATATGGAGTTGTTTGTAGCCTTCCTGACATTCGAGTCGAGTTTGGTCAAATTGAATTTTTCGAGGCGGTAAAATTTGTCCTAGTTTTACATATTCACTTTTATTAATAACTAGTCGAATATTCGAGTTTAGAGTAAAATCAAATTTATGTGGGTTAAAAAAAACTTACATGAATTCGAAATTCGACCCTTGATAAATGTGCCTCTAAGTGTCGTGATAAAAGACACATCTAAGTGGGTGGATAACATATAATCACAAATAGGAGGACAAAGTGCACAACAAAGGTTTGGGCCTTAAGTTCCAGAACTGGGCAGGTAGTGTTGATAAGGACAGAATTCCGTCCTGAGAGTATCTATTCCCGTCCTAATTAGTTTGTACAATGGTCTAGACCGGAAGAATGACATTGACTCAGATTGTTCAGTATACAAAATGCTTCTTCTGCTTTATTCTAAGGCACAAAGGATTATATAGGCTAAGTGGGGTGTCGGCTGGCAGCTCCGAATATATGAGTTTAAGCAGCATAGCCAATAATCATGGTAGAAATCATAATATGTCCTTATTCGGAATGTTTCTGCAGTCGTCTTCAGGAAACAGGTGCAGAGTAGCACGACCACAAACTGTTGTGACGCCCTCTTAGCACAAGTCTGTATCTGTGAAGAGGTTCCTCTTGGTTGCATCCTAGCTTTTAGTGATATATGATATATGTATTGCAAATAGCTGAGCAAGGAAATAAAAGAAAATGCACAGTATAACAATAAAATAGACTTTTTGCCTGAGAGATAAGTAACACTGTTACTTGTCCTCCACAATCCCCCCTAAAAACGTCTATTTTGCTGTCCCTACCTATGTAGAAGTTTGCAAGTTGCTCCAGAGGGAATACACCATAAGGGTGGGTATGGATGTTCAGCGTGGCCTGGAGAGACCTGCACAAAACCAGTGACCAACCCTACCAACTCAACAAACAGCACTAACCCTGAGTGGTGTTGAGGGGAGCATAAGAGGAGAGGTTAGTAGAAGGCAATGGGTGCAAGGGAGTGTCAGGAGGGGTTTCACAGGGGTGATATAGGAGAGTAGGGGAAGTGGCATCAAGTGCCTTAGTAGCAAGTCTCCTAATATACGGGAGAAGGCAACAAACAAAAAAAGATGCGACAAGCAAAACAATAAGAAGTACAACCCCAATTTGGGCAAGGGTTTTCTTCCACCCAGTCATCCATCCGACTCGACTGCCAAGGTATCAGCAAAACTGGGATTGGAAATAGCTATCATTTCGCTCAAGGTACTCATGTGGGGTTGGATTGGGTTAACTTGTGAATGTGAGGAAACCCACTCTGTAGAATTATACATATCTTTTAACTGGAATCGTCCCCAATAACCCCTAGACATTCCAGCTGCCCAGGTGCCTAATACATATTCGCCAGTGTCGGCGGGACTAGGATTCTCAATGATGAGGGTGAGCTTCATATTGCGACCTGTCACACCCTTATTTAAGCACGTACCTGTTTTAATGAGTCATTCGCATAAGGAGGGACTTGCCGTTCGTATCTACTCGTTGTCGTGCACTCTCTGGTTTGTAACCCCAGTCTGGACCTGTATTCCACCCTACTGATCCCCAGTAATCACAGTTACGTCCCCAGTAGTCATCCGTTACACATATGTATGTGGACCTAGACGCGGGGCTGTCACGATATAAGTTACATTGCCAGGGGGCTGCCCGAGGGCATGAGACTATGTTACAGTAGTCAAAGACAAAAGTCACTACATGCGTGTTAGAGGAGTTGTACCAAAATGTGGTTACACCTTGTTCTTGCCTTATAGCGACCTGCTGAGCCCTCCCTGCACGTGAACATATTATGAAAAGGATATAGAAACCGATCATTTTTCAGTATCAGGTGGTGTAGTTTTCTTGCAATGAGATGCGTGGATCCAGGTGGGTTTTCCTTGCAGCTTCACTGAAGTGGTAGTCCAAAGAGGTCTTCCTTATAAATTTCTTGACTAACACCCAGTCACCTGGAACTAAGGAATGGGTACCAACGTCAGAGATAGGATCTGGAATAGAAGAAAACACCTGACCATGCACTTGTGTTAATATACGGGTTAGCTGGGACACAAAATCAGTTAATACATCAGATTGCAACTGTAATTGTTGTGGAAAATAGCAACCTAGCCTGGGGGCTGACCCAAATAGAATTTCGAAGGAGGACAATTAGTGGTCCCCCTTGGTGTGTATCTGACACTGAACAGAGCAATAGGCAGGCTATCCAGCCATTTCATTCCAGTATCTTGGGCCATCTTTAACATTCTTGTTTTCAGGGACTCCATACCGACACACAACTTCAGAGAGTAATTTCTTGGCGGTGGTTGTTGCAGTCATATTAGTTACTGGGTATGCCTCCGGCCAACCGGAAAACATGTCCATGATCACAAGGGCGTACTCAAACCTTCCACTTTTGGGCATTGAATATGGTCTATCTGTATTCGCTGGAAGGGATATAAAGGTTTGGCTAGATGCATTCGTGGTGGCTTTTCCAGACGTCCTGGATTACATTTGGCACATATTGCACATGATGCGGTGTAATTTCTGGTAAAGGTAGTGATGCCAGGAGCAAAATAAGTTTTTGAGATCAAGTCATTCATCAAATTTTTTGAAAAGTGGGCAGGTCCATGGGCCCATTGGACCAGTGCTGGGTATAGGCTTCTGGGTATACACGTCTTCTTTTTGTGTGTGTGTATATTCCATCCTTGGGCACAGCACCCTTTCCCAACCAACCATTTATCTCTTCTTTGCTGGCATTAGCTTGTCAGGCCTTTAGTTTGTCTATGTTGTCTAAAAAACAGCCTATGATTAAGTGTTTGGAACACGAAACGTGTCAGGCTGTTTTGACACAATAAACTTTTTCACTTTCTGAACATCTGCCTGGTGGAAGTTTTTGCCCCTGAGTGCCTGCTTCCATTCGAGATTTCGGTTTATCCGCCCCTTGTGCTGAGGGCCCAGGGCGGTGCACCTGGGCCACTTCTTTGATGTGGTGAGTAACCATTGTACTACTAAGAGACCCTACAATATAGAAGATTATGTTGTCTAAAAATCCCATCTGGAAGAGGGGAGTTACTTCAGTATGGTCAACAGGAATGGTTGCCTCTACCACGACATCTGCTGGCAATTCCTGTACAGGGCCGAGGGCATCTGTCTTCGCTGTTTGGTCGGCCATGTGGTTGCCAAGTACTTCTGGAGAGGCGAGTTTCCCGTGGGCCTTGACTTTGAGGGTAGCGACTTGTTCTGGGAGTGTTAGTGCATTCATGAGGTCGGCAACGGATTTGCCATGTTTGATGGGCCCTCCCGTAGCTGTCAGGTATCCTCTTGTTTTCCGAATGACTCCAAAATCCAAAGCCACCCTTTGGGCGTACCTGGAGTCTGTGTGAATATTAACACGTTTTCCTTCAGCCAATTTACATGCTGCTCTAAGGGCCTTCAGTTCTGCCTCTTGGGCAGAAAATGTGGTAGGCAGAGATTCTGCTTTGAGTACTGTGTCGGTAGTAGTGACTGCGTAACCGACATGGAATCTGCCTGTGTCATCTGCGAATCTTGATCCATCCACAAACATGGTGATGTCTGGGTCATCCAAAGGGTATGCACTAACAGTGGGAAGATGCACTGTTTCTTGTTGCATGAGTTCAAAACAATCATGCAAACCAGATGCTCCCGCTGTGCCGTCACTGGTACCGTCATCCATTCCATCCATTGGCAGAAGCGTGGATGGGTTAAGGATAGCACATCGTTGAAGAGTGACATTATCGGGTATGAGCAGAGAGCACTGTAGTCGGAGATGTCGGGCAGCAGACATGTTTTGGTTGCATCTGATTGAGAATAGCGGTTATGTCATGAGGGGCCAACAAGACACAGTCGTCGGCCCAGAATGAGATCTGAAGTTTTGTCGAGAAGTAGCTGAGTGGCATATACTGCTCTCATGCAGGATGGGCTCCCTTTCGCCACATTGTCCAACTGACACGAGAAATAGCCTATGGGTTGTAGTCGTGTACCATGAGACTGGGTTAGAACTCCAAATGCGTGGCTATGTCGTTCAGAGACAAACAATTTGAATGTTTTTTCATAGTCTGGAAGTCCAAGAGCTGGTGCAGTTGAAAGGATTGTCTTCAGAGTAGAAAAATTATTGGCAGCTTCAGGTGTCATGGTGTAATGGTCGGATTTTAAGACGTCATATAGAGGCTGCATAAGTAGAGACACTTCAGGTATCCATGATCTGCAGATGAGGCCAAGGAAGCGTGGAGTGGCTTGTGTCCCAGTGGGAGGGTGATGGCTTTCAGTGCCTTTATCCAGTCTTGGGTGATGTCTGGTACCCTGGGAGATGCATTGGCCAAGGAAAACAACTGTTGACACCATTGTAATTTGGCTTTTGAGGCCTTACATCCTTGAGCCGCCAAGTAGCAGAGTAGGCTCTCGGAGGCAGCTTGGGCGTTGGTTGTGTCAAAATGGCTGATGGCGGAACTTGGCACCTGGGGTGTATTAAAATGGCCGCCATCAGGCAGGTGGCTGGATTGACAAAATGGCTGCCGCCTGAACTGGGGGTGGTGGCGGTCTGTACAGCTATGGTGGGGGCTTTTTCTGGGGCACCATTTTAAGGCGGTGGCTGTACGTTAGCCATGCAAGGGAAAGGTGGTTCTCGGTCATACCGATATTTGATTTTCCCATCTGGTTGTATAACCCTTTGTTCGGACCAAACTTCCCTTTGTAGGTCTTTTGCCACTCGAAACCATGCCTCTGCACTTTCTAATAGACCCTTGTCTCGCAAGAGACCCTTTCGTTCAGTTAAGAGAAGGCGCCAATTCTCTGGCTGTAATCTGGGGCCATCTGAAGGTAAATCACAAAGTTTTGCGAGTCTGTCATATTCCCGCGGGATGACAGTCACACACAATAGGGTGTTGACCGTTGTCGAGCACTTTCGCTCTTATGTCGTACAGACTAAGACCTAAACTGCTTTGGTTAACGGCAAAATGGACGTTAAGGCGGTACACTAATATGTCTGTAAAACCGGGGACAATGGGTTCTCGGCCTAGACAACTCTCTGGATACCCCCCCGGTGTAACCTTGGCTAGTCTCCAACCGAACGCAGTAATCCCAAAAACCAGACCACATACACAATTAGGACATGACATATCCCCCCCCCCTTTTGTCTGGCCTAGATTATCGCACCTCACTGTGTAGGTGGGAAGACCACGGGGAAACCCAACGCCGTTGTAACTCTCAGTCTATGAATTTCAACCTGTTCATGCTCTTCTAGCCCTTCCGCTGGGCAAGAACTACAGACACTGGGTTCTATTCCCGTGCGAGCTCTCACTATATCGCACACTTGGGGGAAACTGAGTCCAATGCAGTCTGCATTCACTGGAAAATGGGCATTGAGTCGATAACACAAAATCTGGGGGTACTGCCAAAGTACTGGTTTATATCTTAAATCTGTTACTGTGTAGCCATTTGGATATTTCCTTATTTTTGTTAATCTCCAACCTTGTGGGGTAATTCCAAACATCAACCCACATACACAGTCACAACATGACATGACATACCCTCGACTCTGGTGGGATGCTTCTTGGGGTTGACTCTGATATGAACAGAAACAGTATGATGCCAACGTTCTACAAACGTCGTGGTATCTCACCAGCCACTCCCAGAGTGCTTGGACCGCCACACGCTGACAGGCACCAAACTCAGTCAGCAGGGAACTTCTGTCCAATATACATGCATCTAAACACACAATGACCGCCTCTCACCAACCAGCACCGAACTTAGTCAGTAGGGATCTTCTGTCATGTGTATATATTTACACTTATATTCACTATGTCTGTTCCCTCGAGACCCAAAAATCCAAATCAACCAGAGGGAGGATAACCCAAAACATAAACCGGGCAACAGATACTCTTATACAGGTCATGTAAAAGGCACTAGGCAAGATGTTACCTGTCTTTGCTGACTACTAAAAGTCGATATGGACAACAGGCACAGCCAATAGTAGGTAACAGTTTTGACACAGGCAAGAAACTAATAATATAGGTCTTACCTGCGTCCCGGTGGTGATCAATCTCCGTCCTTTCCGCTACTGGTCGACCCGTGTCCTTGGCATCGGCTGATTGACAGCCAGAACCTGGTGCCCCACCGTGGGCGCCAATTGATAGAATTCCGTCCTGAGAGTATCTATTCCCGTCCTAATTAGTTTGTACAATGGTCTAGACCGGAAGAATGACACTGACACAGATTCTTCAGTATACAAAATGCTTCTTCTGCTTTATTGCAAGGCACAAAGGATTATATAGGCTAAGTGGGGTGTCGGCTGGCAGCTCCGGATATATGAGTTTTAGCAGCATAGCCAATAATCATTATAGAAATCATAATATGTCCTTATTCGGAATGTTTCTGCAGTCGTCTTCAGGAAACAGGTGCAGAGTAGCACGACCACAAACTGTTGTGACGCCCTCTTAGCACAAGTCTGTAGCTGTGAAGAGGTTCCTCTTGGTTGCATCCTAGCTTTTAGTGATATATGTATTGCAAATAGCTGAGCAAGGAAATAAAGGAAAATGCACAGTATAACAGTAAATTAGACTTTTTACCTGAGAGATAAGTAACACTGTTACCTGTCCTCCACAGTGTTCTAGTGCTACAGAAGGTAGGAACTGAGTTTGTTTTTCCTGGGGCTCACAGAGAGTTACAGAGAATGTCAGGGATACAATTCCACGGCATGGTAAATTCTGACAGGAAGGTTTTATAACATCAAGGCAAAAACACATAATCAACAGATAATGTATATCATAGATAGGGACCTAGCAAAGTGCTATGTATCCTGTACCTTCTCCTTTTTTCTCAGCTTGGGTGGTTGCCCCCATGGCTACACAGCAACATGTTTTTATAACTATAGTTGTGTTTCTGGAGCATACATACAGCTTTTACCAGTGCATGCTAACAGTATGTTATATGTTAATTACTTTAAAATAGGGATGCACCGAATCCAGGATTCGGTTCGGGATTTGGTTTTTTTCAGCAGGATTCGGATTTAGCCGAATCCTTGCGCCTGGCCAACCAAATCAGAATTTGCATCTTTCACCAAGGATTCGCCCGAATCCCAAATAGTGGATTCGGTACATCCCTACTTTAAAACACTTTCATTTTTTGGTGTTACTGTTCCTCTAAGTATTGAGTAACATTATGAATGTGTAATGAGCAAGAAACAACCTTTTAAACAAGTATCTTGATTAAAAAATTACAAAAATCCTCTCCAAATGATTTCCTTTGGTAACATATTAAATGCTCACTGAACATAAGAGGAGCACTGTTTGCTGAGTAGCTCCAGGTTTTGAAATGCTAAAGCTGTTAATGTTTTGTGTTTCAGGCCTACCATTCAATGCTTATGGAGCCAGATACCAAGCTGATTGGTAACATGGCAATGCTGCCCATAAGAAGTCAGTTTAAAGGACCAGCCCCTAGAGAAAGTAAGTCATACCAGCCCCAAAATGTATTTACATAAATTCCTCTAGTTATCTCTGTGGCAGGTCTCAGCTTGTTGGAGGATTCCTCAAACTAACCAATTGTTCGGTAGTTCTCTTGGAATTTTTGCTTTAGGCCACAGCAATAGGTGCCATAATTTCTTCATATTAGGTAAAATCAACTGCAACATTTATATTTGTACCAGAGATAGATGTTTGTATTTATTTTATTTTTGCATGTGTGCAGTGATAAGCCCCTGCTGTAGTACAAGCCTAAAATTCTATATAGAAATGATGTGCATTGCATGATGGGGGTTTGTGCTTCTTTGCATTTAGGTACAGCAGAATGTGATATAGTTTTTTCATTGATCCACTAATGTGGGAGAAAGCATTATTTACAGCTTCCACTAAACTACAGATAAAAAAAAGAATTGCATTATGTTAATGAACGAGGCATTTTTTGGTTTGAAAGAACTTTACTGTGTTTTGTAACCATAATAATTTTTGTCTTTTATCTTTCAAGCAAAAGACACAGATATCATTGATGAAGCTATTTATTACTTTAAGGCTAACGTTTTCTTCAAAAATTATGAAATAAAGGTAAGCTGTGCCAATACTAGCAATGCAGAAATGCTAGCGAAACATTGTAAATTGCATTAAAGGGGTGGTTCACCATTAAGTTAGCTTTTAGTATGCTAAAGAATGGCCAATTCTAAGCAACTTTTCAGTTGATCTTCATTATTTATTTTATATGTGTATATATATATATATATATATATATATATATATATATATGTATATATATATATATGTATAGTGAATAAAGTACCCCCTCTTGTAAAATATAAGGATATTATAAGTTACAGAGGAGTTTCATGATAATATAAAAACACAAGGCCAAAGGCCGAGTGTTTTTATACATGGAACTCCGAGGTAACTTTTACTATCCTCATATTTTACAACTGGGGGTACTTTATTTATTATAATACACAAATTTCAGTCATGTGACAGAAATGACATCAGAACTCACCAATTATAAGGATATCATTTACAAGATATTCATGGCTTTTGTGTATTATTATATTTTATATACACTATATATATATATATATATATATATATATATATATATATATATATATATATATATATATATATATATATATATATATATATATATATATATATATATATATATATTTTATTACTCATATGTCTGTTTGGATCCTCTCCTATACACATCCCAGTCTTTTATTTAAATCAATGTATGGTTGCTATGCCAATTTGGACCATAGCAACCAGATTGCAGAAAGTGCATCGGGAGAGCTGCTGAATGAAAAGCTAAATAACTCAAAAACTACAAATAATAAAAAATGAAAACCAATTACAATTAGTGTCTCAGAATATCGATCTCTACATAATACAAAAAGTTAGTTTAAAGGTGAACAACTCCTTTAATGGGGATATCTGCTGCTTAATTTTATAATAATGTGTTCTTTTCCCCCCCCCCCCCCTAATAAAACAAAACTGATGGTCGCTGTTTATAATCACATGCTTGTCTTTACAGAACGAAGCTGACCGGACATTAATTTATATAACTCTGTATATTTCTGAATGCTTAAAGAAACTGCAGAAGGTAAGCCATTTTTGCTACATACAGGTATGGGACCTGTTATCCAGAATGCTCGGGACTTGGGGTTTTCCGGATAACGGATCTTTCCGTAATTTGGATCTTCATACCTTAAGTCTACTAGAAAATCGTGTAAACATTAAATAAACTAAAGAGGTTGGTTGTGCTTCCAATAAGGATTCATTATATCTTAGTTTGGATCAAGTACAAGCTACTGTTTTATTATTACAGAGAAAAAGGAAATCATTTTTAAAAAATTTGGATTATTTGATTATAATGGAGTCTATGGGAGATGTTCATTCTGTAATTCGGAACTTTCTGGATAACGGGTTTCCGGATAATGGATCCCATACCTGTACTACAATACTTACAGCAAAATCATATATTCCGAATAAAGATTTAACAGCAGATCATTTATATCCCATTAAGTGACTTAATAAATAATCTCATCAAATTGACATCAACATATTTGTAAATATTGCCATTTACATCTTTTTCCTTGAGCCACTATTATGTCACTCAAACACACCACGAGGGGTGTATTTACTTTGGATGAAGCTTAAGAGTGTTCTACATTCGTGTGACTGAAGTACTGTACATAGAACACTTTCCTACTTTGCCCATACCCTGTTTGTAAGCTGTGCACTATTTCCCAAAAGTACCTGATTTACAGGCAGTGCCTCTACAATGAAGGTCCTATATCTTGTATAAGCTTCATTTGTGTTGGGTGAGACAGCAAGTGCAGATATACAAATAAACATGTACAAACTATCATTGCTAAAAAAAAATGCTCTTGGTGTATGAGGGGATTCCCTAAACCAACTTGATATTATAACTAAATTGTTGCTTTATTTAAATTGTCTGTATAATGCAATGAAAACCAGCAAACATATGTTTTATGTGAGAGCAATGTGTCCTGATGCTTCACCTTTTCTATGTAGTTTTTACCTTAAGCAGCAGTTTGTGTACCAGAGAATTGCACTTTTTTCATAAACACATTAATACTTAATATCAATAAATTAGGTAAAAAGGCATCTGCTATTCTTTGTTCCCTGTTTTTTGTACCAATGCCATTGTCTTTGGCTACATATAGCATTACATTTGTCTGTACTTCTGTGAATAATAGAAAAAAATAGAAATTGGGCTGATGCTGTGTTCTTGGTTAATGTATTCTTTAATTGTTGTTTCAGTGCAATTCAAAAGGACAGGGAGAGAAGGAAATGTATACACTGGGGATTACAAACTTCCCTATCCCAGGAGAACCAGGATTCCCCCTAAATGCCATGTATGTGAAACCTTCCAATAAACAGGAGGATGGTAAGTAAACTGACCTCATATTTATGTGAATATCCAATTTGAATTACCCCTCTCCCCACTGCTAGTCCTGTATTCAACTTTTAAAAATAGAAGAGAAATTATCGTAATGCAGTTGTTTGTTAGCATTACTGTAAACAAAAGGGACAGCACTGACTTTGAAACAGTAGCTGGACACGGCACTCCGTAGGCGATTCTTCATCAGCTCCGCATCTCTCTTGCAGACAGTGGCAAATAAAAAAAAAATATGTGTAAAGAATAGGGAAATACATTTTACAATGCGTTGAGTCCTTTATATTGTGTTCATAATGACTGGAGATGTATATAGGTAGATACTACATTTTTAATAACTGATAGAAACGGTGAAGTATGGGAATGGAGTAGGCAGATGTCTAAAGTATTAGCTAGCAGATGTATATCACCAGATACTGGCTTATGATGGGAGCTGGAAGAGAGGTTTAACTGTGCAGAGATGATGGATTCTCTGTAACTGCTGTATTTTTCGTGTTTGTAGATGCATTGGCGTATATTTATGAAAGAGTGGCGTTAGAGATCGCTGCAGTCCTCTAGAGTGAAATTCCACCACTTTCCATTAATGTCTATGGGATTTTTAAAAGAGTATTTATCAATGGGTTAAAGGTCATCCTTTGATAAATACGTCTTTCAAAATTCCATAGAAATGAATGGAGAGTGGCGGAATTTCACTCTAGAGGACTGCGGCGATCTCTAACTTCACTCTTTGATAAATATACAACATTGTGTTTTTCTTAGTTTAGTGGTGTTAGGAGGGCTTCTGTAGTGTGTAGGTGTAACTATTTTAAGCGATTATGATCCTTTTCAATTCAATTTTTTTAGACATGATAATTTAGGTGTAGGCGTTTGACATGTTCAGTGAGGAGGGTTTCAGAATCTAAAATGATTATTAAAAAAGACCTAATGGGACATAATGTAATTCTTACCTGTGCTTCCTTTAATATCTCCACTGTGTTTTAAATATGTGCAGACAATCTCTGATTGATTTGTGTGTTTCTGCTTCTAGAGGTAATGAGGGCCTACTTGCAGCAGCTTAGGCAGGAGACGGGTTTGAGGCTTTGTGACAAGGTGTTCGATCCTCAGACCGACAAACCCAGCAAGGTAAATATGCCACCATTTTAATGGCTATGACTATTAAAGTCTTATTATAGTAACAAGAAAATAACTTTTCAATTTAGCCAACCTCTATGATATATTTTGGTTTATAGCCAGAGTTTCAAATCATTGCAAGAATGGTCTAAATCAGGGATCCCCAACCTTTTTCACTCATGAGCAAAATTCAAAAGTAAAATAGCTTGGAGAGCAATATAAACATGCTACGCATGCGTGCTAAATATGGACTGTAATTGGCTATTGTAGCCCCTGTGTGGACTGGCAGCCTATAGGAGTCTCTTGTGACAGAACACCTGTTTTTCATGCAACTAAAGCTTGCCTTTAATGCAGGAATTCAAAAATGAGCACCTGTTTTGAGGTCATTGGGAGCTACATCCAATGGGTTGGTGAGCCACTTGTTGTGGATCACTGATCTAAATAAATATAAATGCAGCATCTTAATGTGACTTGGTTTCATTAAAATAACTGTCCAGCAACAGTGTTGATCATTAATGGTAAAGGGTTTCCATTAATTTGTTAAACCCCAGTCCTGCTTAGGCTTCAGTATGTCTAAGCCCCTCCATCTCAGCTTTTAGTATATACTTGAAGATGTACACTGCACTGAAACTCACCTGTGCATCATTGCAGCAGGCTATTAAATGCATAGCTATTAGGCATGTACTTAAAATTGCTTGGTGCCACAAGCAATAACCAACTTGAAGCATTTGTTGAATATTATTCTATATACAGTTTTTATATAATCCTAAAAAGCAAGTAAATGTATATTACAGCATTTGGCAATATTAAAGGCACAAACCAAATATCTACTACAACTTATGTTTTCTGTTTGCAGTGATGAAAGTTTTAAAGGAAAAAATACCTGTTTTTTTTTTTTTACATGAGCTCATTCAGATGGGTTTATGTAGAAACATTGCATAAATACTTTCAGATGTGTATAATTCCAAAGATTAAATTGAAACCATGATAGTCAACCCTGACTTGTACAAATCATTTCCCCACCACCCTTAGGCTAGTGGAGTTATTCAACCCCACCTTCAATTTGTTCCATGTTTAAGTGATTTTGGACCTACAGTATGTCCCTCTGCTTTCCAAAGAATCTGTGCATCACCCACTATGGAAAGCAGAGGGGCTTCAAGACCCAAAATCCATCCACATGCAATGGAACAAGATGAAGGAGGGGGTTACATGACAGTACCAGCCAGTGGAGGGCTGAGAAATAGTTCTAAGTCAGATGCAGAGTATCATGGTTTACATTTAATCTGTGGAATCCGTTATGCCTGTGTTAAAGAAAATAAGATTATAAAGTTTTTACATACTTTCTACATAAGCTTATGAGTTTATATCAAAAGCACCCTGTTGTGGGGGTCATTTTAGCATTCAATATCAAATTGCTGTTTTTGATGTCTTTATTTACTTCCACTTTCTTCTGACTTTTCTCTTTCTTTCTTTTTTTTTGCAGTGGTGGACCTGCTTTGTCAAAAGACAATTTATGAACAAATCTCTGTCTGCCCCTGGGCAGTAAAATGAGGGAAACAAAACATAAAATGAGCTTCAAAATTCTGCACATTGTGCTGCACATTGTAACGCATTTGTCCTTTTTGCAAAATAAATTTTATACTGTCTTGTAATATTATCATTTTTGGATCCAACATGATCTGGGATATATTAAATGTTAACCTCTGGAGCTTAATAAAAGCAAAGATTAAATCTTTCCTTGTAGCTTCTGTTATTTACTGGTCAGTGACCCAATATATCTACCCCAATGTACTACATATATAACAAAGTAAATTACAATTTATTAAATGACATCCATGTAAAATGTGCATTTTTAAAAATACATTTCCTTGCAGTCATGTGATTGGACGTGCTTCCATCTGTTTGAAACACAACAGCTTTTTCATTGCTTTTATGACCAGAATCCTAGATATCTCAACAAAACAGATAATTACTGCATGGCAGCACAGAAACCAGTGAAACTAGCATCAGAATTTAATAATCAGCCTTGTAGCATCAGCTTATATTACAGACAAACTTAATTTTCTGCTTGATAATTTGCAATGACCCCGAATCTTAACTTCTCAACGTTCATTATACAGCTTTTTGTTTGGCTTAAAGGGTAAAAGCAACATCTTTGGCTTTGCTATAGGCTCCTGCATCTGGGCAAACATTGAGTCTTTTAGGGAACAGGAGCTACAACTGTCTTGCTGCATATTCCTTAAAGGGGAACTATATATTGATATATATCTATAAGATATATTGGATCTGGCAATGACTATCTGACACCCAACTCCTGAATGAAGACAGAATGAAGAGAAACAGATGCTGAGAGAGGGATAGTGAATATAAACTTGATTATTTCAGAAAGGATGCAAAATTTTTAATTGATTGTATTTAGAAAGTTCAGTTTGATGAAGCTTACATTAAATTTTTATTTTTGCGAAGAGTTTCATCCCTTTAACCTTGGTTGATGTATCAGTGCAGAAGCACATTTATGTCCCTGCCACTGAGCATTCATCTGTATTGTAATCTCCACAACTAACAGTACAGAAAGGGTTCATCTGTAACAAAACGAACCCCAATCTATTTAGGGATTAGTCATGATTTTTATGATGTAGTATAAAATTTCATTCCTGAACCAGCAGCTGGAAAATTGACAAAATGTCTAGCCTCATGTCAGATTTCAAAATTGAATATAGAAAAATCTGTTTGCTCTTTTGAGAAACGGATTTCAGTGCAGAATTCTGCTGGAGCAGCACTATTAACTGATTCATTTTGAAAAAATGTATTTCCCATGACAGTATCCCTTTAATGTGTTGCACTGGGACCTGAATTTTACTATTGAGTGCTGTTCTTGGATACCAGGCAGCTGATATCTTGTGTTAGGGAGCGGTTATCTCATTATTTTCCCATTGTTCTGTTGTTAGACTGCCGGGGGGGGTGGGGGAGGAAAGGGAGGGGGTGATATCAGTCCAACTTGCAGTAAAGAGTGACTGAAGTTTATCAGAGCACAACAAAATATAAAAAATGTCCAGGTTCTGTAGTTCACTCCCCTCTGCCGGTTAAAAGATCCGTTCTCCTTCGGATAGGCAATGAAAGATATGTATAGATAAAACAGCTCTGAAAGCTCGGGGTAAATAAGAGAAAAATGAAAACAATATATAGTGTAGTATATAGTGTAGTATTTAGTACACACAAGGGTGTCCTATACCTAATAAGGAAATACTACACTATATATTGTTTTCATTTTTTTTCTCTTCTTTACCCCGAGCTTTCAGCGCTGGTTTATCTATACATATCTTCAGAGCACAAGTCACATGAGTGGGGGCAGCTGGGAAACTGACAATGTCTAGCCCCATGTCAGATTTCAAAATTAAATATAAAAAAATATCTGTTTGCTCTTTTGAGAAACGGACTCCGTGCAGAATTCTGCTGGAGCAGCACTATTAATAGATGTGTTTTGAAAGAAGAAAAGCATTACAAAGTGGCACATTAGCACTGGGAATGACCTATTGACCCACTATTGTCAATACTATTGCAGTGTGAATGCAGGACAGGCTACAGCACATACACCTCCTACGGTGTAACTATTGAGGGAGAAGGTGGAAGGGCAGATTTTGCATAAAATATTATTTGCAGTTGTATCCAAATTCCAAATCAAATTGCGCAGCACTAAGCCCTTCTTCTTCCCGCGTCTCCTCTTCCTTCCTCGGTAAACTGACGCCTAGAGAGCGATTATTCTACTAATTGTGCTTTCAGTAGAATCGCGTATTTCACACGCTCCACTAATAAATGCAGATATTGGTCCTCAGCAACACAAGATCAAAATCTATTTCGCTACCTGACAAGCCTCGCTGTCACCATCACGGCTCCTCCCTTACTTCCGCCTTCACCCGGACCGGATGTGACGTCACTGAAGGTCCTGTAGGTCCGACACAGCTGCTGGTTGTAGCAGTGCATTGGGGTGGAGTTGTGCGGGTTACTGAGTTTAGCGCTAATTGTGAAAATGAATGTGATAGATCATGTGCGGGACATGGCAGCGGCCGGGCTCCATTCTAATGTGCGCTTACTGAGCAGTCTCCTACTGACTATGAGCAACAACAACTCGTGAGTAGCAGCAGGACCCTGGCATGATATTGGCTGAGGGGGTTCATTTGCTTCTTACATTGTGTATAGAGACTGGCGGCTGCACGGGGGGGGGGAAGCTTGGGGCCCTGCAGCTGCTGGTGGTCACCTCTGTTTGCATATGATGTTTCTTTAGTGTCCTCCATAAAGTATTATATTATAAAGTATTAATGATTCTCTTTATCATCCTTTCCTATTCCTCCTGCTCATCAGCTTGGCCACTAGTATAATAAACAATTATCTTTCTCATTGTCTTTATAGATACCCTCTGACTTTTACTGTCTTGTGTCTTCTAATTCTGTGCTCAATCTGCAGTTGTTGAACTGAAACTTGCCAATTATTGATTCAGTATTTATTCCTATGGATAATGCTTATTGGATAAGACGTACATGGTATAAGGGATACCTGGGCCAACCTAGGGTTATCACTTGCTCTGTTTTGACCCGAACAGTTTGGTTTTTCTCAGGCCTGTCCGGGTCTCGGCATTCTGTTCGGTTTTCAGCCTTGTGAAAAACTAAATGAAAACCAATTAAAAACCAAGATACTCACTTTGACATGGCTTAGTTATTATGAAGTGCAGTTAATTTCTTGTTATTAAAGAAACAGAAATAAGCAAATCCGTCAAAAATAATGTTTTTTTTTTTAAAAATGAGCATTGCTCTATTTCAGAGCTTTCTGGATAACTGATTTCTGTATAATAGATGCCATACCTGTAGTTAAAGGATTGGTCTTGCTCATCAGGCAGAATAGATAGAGGTAGGGTTTCGAGCTGTGTGGGTTTCAAATTAAAATATCAGTTTGTCAAAGGGCTGTCTGTTCAAAACTTTATGGTCCTATTTAAAACATTGAGTAAACTGGATAGAAATCCATCCATTTGCATATAAGTGATATAATAGCCCTGACCCAGCATCATAGCTCCACGACATCATTGTGCCTGCCTCTGATGTCATCATGCCTACCCCAAGATCACTGCTCCACCCCCAATGCCATCTGCCACGCCCCTATTGTTCGTGTTTAGCCACCGGCAAAGGGTACCTGTGTACCAGTAACAATGTATTATAATCCATTTAATCTTTAATTCACCATATTAGGGCTGTTTAACTAAAGCCCAATGGGCTCTATGTGACCCTCAGAGTAAAATATGACCCTTGGGCTCTTAAGCAACTTTTTATGACATTACTATTTTATTATATTTTTACTTAGCCCACATCATGGGAGACACTGGACAGAACTGGCATATATGCTGCTGAATATTCAGTATGATTAATGTTTTTTTTTTTTTTTGTAGGGAGATGTTGTCTCCATCACAAAAGTACCAGTTGCTTGTGTACCATGCGGACTCTCTGTTCCATGACAAAGAATACAGAAATGCTGTCAGCAAGTATACAATGGCTCTGCAGCAGAAGAAAACCTTAACCAAGACTTCCAAAGTTAGGCCAGCAATGGGAAATTCAGCTGCTACCCCACAAAATCAGGTAGAAATACCAGTTTCACTGAAGGACAAGCCAACAACACTTTATCTGCCACACCTTTTTATTACACATTTGATCTGTATAATAAGAAAAATATGTAATATATTATGTATACATTTTCCTTTTATATCATCCTATAATAGTAGCTGTTTGCTGTACTGAGGCTTTTCCCTACACTGATAACAGAAATAGATTTACAGACGATGCCTAAGCCAAAGATGAAAATTGTTTATGTACCTTATATTTTACATTCATTAGAGTCTCCCATCAGAGATTGAGGTGAAATATAAAATGGCTGACTGTTATACCATGCTGAAACAGGACAAGGATGCCATAGCCATTTTAGATGGAATTCCTTCTCGGCAGAGAACCCCAAAGGTAAAACAGAACATTTTTTTTTTTTTTTACACAGTATGCTTTTCCATTATCTGTACCAATTTGCTACACTCCTAGTCCTAACTTTCCAATGGATCCACACTGCACAGTGACTAGTGTTGTTGGATGCAAAAGGTATCCACTAAGTGTCAGGTATTTCTTCCTTCTACAGTGGAGTGTTGTGCTGCATGGAGTTTCACTGAAGAAGGGTAGGTGCCAATTCCCTACATTAATTGAGTCTAACTGTTACATAGTGCAAGAGGATCTGTGTACCATGATCAGGGCTTCACCCCCCTGCTGCCCACAATATGCATCCTTCCTGCATCCCTGGTAGTTACTCTACTGGTACTGTACACTGAGATACTTTCACACTTCAACTTTTTTACTATAGCTATCATAAGAATACACAGCATTGTTCTGCATTGGCTTTCATACCTTAATTTATTGTATCCTGTTGGTGTGTGCTGCCAGCCACACATGATGGAATGTCCTGCATTTGTTTTACAAATGTTTTGTATGTGAAGCACATATCTTGCAAAACATCTTAGATGTATCAAAAGTGCTATTAAAGGGATAGTGTCTTTTTTTTCCCCCAAAAACACATCAGTTAATAGTGCTGCTCCAGCAGAATTCTGCACTGAGTCCGTTTCTCAAAAGAGCAAACAGATTTTTTTTATATTTAATTTTGAAATCTGACATGGGGCTAGACATATTGTCAGTCCTAGCTGCCCTTGGTCATGTGACTTGTGCTCTGATAAACTTCAGTCACTCTTTACTGCTGTACTGCAAGTTGGGGTGATATCACCCCCTCACTTTCCCCCTAGCAGCCCATCATCAGAACAATGGAAAGGTAACCAGATAGCAGCTCCCTAACACAAGATAGCCGCTCCCTAACACAAGATAGCCGCTCCCTAACACAAGATAGCCGCTCCCTAACACAAGATAGCCGCTCCCTAACACAAGATAGCCGCTCCCTAACACAAGATAGCCGCTCCCTAACACAAGATAGCCGCTCCCTAACACAAGATAGCCGCTCCCTAACACAAGATAGCAGCTGCCTGGTAGATCTAAGAACAACACTCAATAGTAAAATATAGGTCCCACTGTGATACATTCAGTTACATTGAGTAGGAGAAACAACAGCCTGCCAGAAAGCAGTTCTATACTAAAGTGCTGGCTCTTTTTGAAAGCACATGACCAGGCAAAATGACCTGAAATGGCTGCCTACATACCAATATTACAACTAAAAAAATACACTTTCTGGTTCAGGAATGAAATTTTATATGATAGAGTGAATTATTTGCAGTGTAACTTAGAAATAAAAACTACATTATAAAAATCATGACAAATTCCTTTAAGTTGATAACTGTTGAAGGGCCAAATAGACATTGATGTCCCAGTTACGTTACTGATAAAAATGCGTGCTATTGATTCTTCTGTACTGAACATACTGTAATGTTTTGTTAGAAATATTTTGTGAGTACATATTTTATTATATTTACTTTAAATTTAGATTAACATGATGTTGGCTAATTTGTACAAGAAAGCTGGACAGGAACGTTCTGCAGTAACCAGTTACAAGGAGGTTCTGAGACAGTGCCCTCTGGCGCTTGATGCCATACTAGGTACAGTCTTCTACGCTTTGTGTCTAAATGTATATTTATTTTACTGTAACTCTGCATGTTTCCCTCACCACTATATAAGCATGGGTAGTGCCATGGAAGTGGATTCACATTGACAAGAGGAGGGTCTAATCAATGCTGTTCATAAGGATCCACATCTCTGGCTGAAAATGTGCTGATCAGAAAACTCTACACTAACGTGCCTCAGTAAAAGCAAAGCTGGGCTGAAGTTGGGATCTGATCAGCAACAGCTCTCTGTGCAAGTTTCATCATGAGATAATACTGGGCAGGAGTTGACCTGGAGGCATATTTTTAGCCGTAGACCTTTTTGACCATGCATGCCTGCTAACAGTGACACATTCCTTTCAATTTTGTTGAGGCATGAAGTAAACGCATGCATTGTTCTTAAAAACTATATATACATGAAATCTAAACCTCTAATATAACAAAATAACATCACACATTTTTAAAGCTTGTACAGGTATGGGACCTGTTATCCAGAATGCTTGGGACCTGGGGTTTTCTGGATAATGGATCTTTCCATAATTTGGATCTTCATACCTTAAGCCTCCTTAAAATCATGTAAATATTATTTAAACCCAATAGGCTGGTTTTGCTTCCAATTAGGATTAATTATATCTTAGTTGGGATCAAGTACAAGCTACTGTTTTATTATTACAGAGAAAAAGGAAATCGTTTTAAAAAATCTGAATTATTTGATTATAATGGAGTCTATGGGAGATGGCCTTTCCATAATTCGGAACTTTCTGTATAATGGGTTTACAGATAACGGATCCCATACCTGTATATCCCTTTAAATGTCTACACTGTATCCCAGGTTAATGGCACACTACATATTTCAGGTTGAGAAATGCCCAAATCTGCCTGTTCGACCTGTCCTTGACTTTGATATAGAACTAAATCCTAAAATACAATGTAATTCTTGAAGGGGAAGGGGGAGTCTTATGCTGTCCATCCATAATCAGCAGCAAGGCTACATGGACGTGTCCCAGGACACCATTAAATAATCAAAAAATTAGTCCGATAGGCTATTATTCACAAAAATCCCAAAGTTTATTTTATTAGCATAATAACATGTTAAAACTGAATAAATACTGACCCCGTATGATCCACCTTACGCGTTTCGTACCCTCCGGTCCGATACACACCTATGATTAAGTACAGCAGGGTATGAAACACATAAGGTGGGTCATAGGGGGTCGGTATGTACTCTTAAACATGTTATTTTGCGAATTAAATAAACTTTGGAATTTTTATGAATAATAGGCTATGGGACGATTTTTTGATTATCTAAAAAACAATGTCTTATTTTATATACTGAACCAACCTAAATTTTCAGCATCTCTATGAAAGAAATTATCCAGGCTTTCAAAACTCCACACAAGCTCACCATCTTCTATTTTGTTAGGCATATCTGTGACCCTGTACTCTGGTAGCCGTTACAAATCATCAAACAGAAAATGAGATGTCATGTCATAAAAGCTAATGCTACATGGCTCATACATTCTAAATCAATTTGCATTGGTTTTTGTGCTGCGATATAATGTGAATTTGAATTACTTATTTGTTAAGCTTTTGTTATCCTTTAGGGTAGGGACACACTGGGCGATTTGGGGAGATTTAGTCGCCTGGCGACTAATCGCCGCGACTTTCCACGACCAATCTTCCCCGAATTCCTCCCCTCGCTCTGCGCCTGGCTAAAATGAAAAATCGCCTGCGCTAATCACACGCGGCGATTCGTTTTCCGAAGTTGCCCGAAGTTTCCTCGTGAGGCAACTTCGGGCGATTTCGGAAAACGAATCGCCGTGTGTGATTAGCGCTGGCGACTTTTCATTTTATCCAGGCGCAGAGTGAGGGGAGACATTCGGGAAGAAAAGTCGCTGCGATTAGTCGCCAGGCGACTAAATCTCCCCAAATCGCCCAGTGTGTCCCTACCCTAAATCACAACTGACCGTTATCACAGAAACATGTGGATTGAAGTTCAGGTTCTTTGGTGGAAGAAACACCTGATGTGCTGTTAGCTTAAATGTGAGGCAATTCAATTCCAGTGGAATACTTTGGGGCTTATTTCTAACATTCAAATTTCTGTTAATTTGCGTTTCTTTTATTTCTCAAAAAATTTGTGATTTCAAAACCACAGAAAACTGTAAAGAGAAACTTCAGCGAGTAAAAGTAGTCAAGGTCCTGTATGAGAGCTGCACTGATTCTACTCCACCTTTTTTGTAGCCCCACACACTTTTAGTTTTAAGTTTACTTTTAAGTGTTTTAGATTTTTTTTTCTAGTAATTGCCTGAAGATTTTGCAACATTTTTGTATTTTTTAGTGCACTGTTCAGCTTTTTTGTATCTTGATCTTTTAATAAATCATACGGCATTGGTGATTTTAGAGAAATAAGAGTTTAATTGTAGTTATAACAAACTCTAAAACCTCGAAGATTCGAATGCTGATAAATGGGCCTCTAGGAATCTTATGTGAAAGCATTTCTAGCATCTACTGACTTTGATGAAGGGACCACAACAGCTTAGGTCTTGTACACACTGGTGACCTATAGTTAACTTGATATTTTAAGAACATGTACAGCATTCAGGTCTGCCATTGCTGTGGGAAAGAGAATATGGTGTTTTCTCTATGTATGTTTCTGTAATATTTTGTGGCAAAAGCACATAGATAATGCACTGGCACAAAGGGGAATATTCATACTTGACATCCTTCTGCTACAGGGACAGGACATTTATTATAATCATATCAAGTCTGTGTTTGCTTAATGCTCTGTACAATTTACAATTTTTATTTATTTACCGTCTTGGGATGCTAAAGGTTTAATAAATGGTTGTAGCCTAACCAGCAGTGTTTGGTTGGTTTTAGCCGTAAATCATCTGTAGTATGCATGTTAAAATTTTGTTGGAAATTGATGTAACAACACAAACCTAAGCTCACAACCTTTATCTGTGCAATAAATGGCTTTTGATATCTTTCACATGTGATCAAAATTTGTCAGGACTAATAAGTTAATTCATAAAATGGAAAAGCAGGAAAAATAAATGTCATTACCTATGTTGGTCAGCAGGTGTCAGTATATGCCTGTGTAACCGTTTGCAGTAACTTTATATACCGTGTATCTTGTTTATTGTAATAACAATGAAAAGTCTGTGCTAAACAACATCCTAGGGGCTGCTGCTCCTTTTCAATGAGTATAGTTATATCATAAAACTGTACTATTATAGTATGACTATAGAGACTGTAGCATCTCTCCACACAGTGCGTGTGTATCCATATAGTGTATGTATAAGGCATTTATGAAAGTGCTTAGGAGTCCAATTGTCTTGCTGAATATTAAAGGGGTTGTTCACCTTCCAAACACTTTTTTCAGTTGAGTTGTTTTCAGATTGTTCACCATAAACAAAGACTTTTTTTCAACTGCTTTCCATCTTTTATTTTTTATTGTTTCCACAAATCTAAGTTTAAATTTTAATGTTCCTGTCTCTAGTGTTTCAGTCTGGCAACTCAGTGATCCAGGAGCAGATTCTGAACTGTTACAATTTGCTACATTTAGTTGATACAATTTGATACATTTCTCAGCAGTATCTGTGGAATAATAGTAACTATTGTATCAATTCTAACAGCTGCCTTTAATGAAACTCAGGGATTCAGTTTAGCAGGGACAAAGATAACAAACCTATCAACTAAATGTATCAATTTTAGGGATGCACCGAATCCACTATTTTGGATTCGGCAAAACCCCTAAATCCTTCACAAAAGATTTGGCCGAATACCGAACCGAATCCTTATTTGCATATCCAAATTAGGGATGGGAAGGGGAAAACATTTTTTTACTTCCTTGTTTTGTGACAAAAAGTCATGCAATTTCCTTCCCCGCCCCTAGTTTGCATATGCAAATTCGGATTCGGTTCGGCCTGGCAGAAGGATTCGGCCCAATCCGAATCCCGCTGAAAAAGGCCGAATCCCGAACTGAATCCTGGATTCGGTGCATCCCTAATCAATTTAGAACCATTAAAGAGTTGGCGACCCCCCCCCCCTCCCAGAGCTGCTTTAGAAAGTGAAAAAGGAAACTATATACTTCAATATTAGAAAACAGTTTGTAATTATGGTATTTGGTGTGTAGTCCCATTAAATTTCCTGACCATACATTAGCAAAACTGTGGCTGGGGGACAGGGGACCACGATGCAAGCTGTTTTCTCTCTCATTTCCATAATTCCTATACAGCCTTTAATGTGTGTGTAATAACATATCTAATTTCTCTGAGAATGTGTCAAACCAAATATGACTTCTCATTAAGACTAACATTTCTACAACCTCATATCATATTTTGCCGTTCTATATATTCATTTTCCTTCCTCATATACTCTCAGGTATTGTATAACTGCAACCAGACCATTTTCAACCCAGTCTGTTCATTTTTTTGTATATTCCTCTATTTTTTGCCATGTTTTAGCCCATTTTTACGCTAGAATTTTAGTGCTTTGCACTGAGATTTCTGTTTGTACTGCTCCCTGCAGAGGTTTGGCTGTTTGGGACATGTGACCTGGCCTGTTTTGGGGGCATGATCTTATATACGAGTTTATACATTGAATTGGTTCTTAGGGTTAGTAAATGTATTTATATTAATTAGATCAGTCAGTATTTTATTCCTTTTAATTTTTTGCCATCGCTTGTGGAGTGGAAGGAGAGGTGTGTCTGGCAGCAGTGTTCATAATGGATTTGAGTGGAGTCGGTTCAGACGGAAAGTCCACAGAACAGTGAGTTGCAGTAGTCTGGATATGGTGAGGGCATGGGTGAGAATTTTGACTCTGAGAGCGAGGGTCAAATGCAAGAGATTACTATTTTTGTCATTCACACATACGTTACAGTATATAGCACCAACATATTCTGCAGCTCTGTACAATAAATAGGTATATACACTCGGCATACAGGTTTACATACAAAGCAACTAATAACGGATAAAGGAGGTAGAGGTATGATCCTAAGGTCATAACTAGACACCAATATATTTATTTGAAATATGTTTGGTTACGTTAGTGTTTTAAAGGAATGACAATATAATGTAGTGTTGCCCTGCACTGGTAAAACTTGTTTTTGCTTCAGAAACACTACTATAGTTTATATAAACAAGCTGCTGTGTAGCCCTGGTGGCAGCCAATCAAGCACAAGATACAGTAGATAACAGATTCTTTCTGAAGAATCCCATTGTATACTACAGAGCGTATCTGTTATCTGCTGTGTATCTTGTGCCTTTTCTCTTTTTTCAGCTTTGCAAGTCTGCCCCCATGGCTACAAGCCACCTGTTTATATAAAGTAAAGTTGTGTTTCTGAAACAAATACAACAGTACATTATATTTTCATTACTTTAAAACACTTTAATTTTTTTGGCGTTACTATTCCTTTAAAGAACTATGTGTGTTTCCCATGGGATTTCAGTCCGTCTGTTGTATATTGGGTTAAAGTGTACAAGCAGGCAAATATGTGGGTGGCAATCCAGCGAATCAGAATTGTATAGTCTTTACTGTAAACCATATTGACATGTTATTCTGCACAGGGTGCATGATGTATAAGCACTTTGTGATGTGTCTCTCATCCATAGACACCGCATCCAGTGGTCTCATTATTATGATAAATGGCAAAATTCCAGCTTATCTTACTTATCAAGTACTCTCTTTATACTCCGCAAGAAAAGCAATAGAAATGTTTTAGGTGTTAAAGGATCAGTCCTTTAAAAACAAAAGGTCCCTTTAATTATACTGAAAATAATTGTAGCCTCAATCTTTTTGTATGTGAGCCACAGATCAATTAATTTTAATTCAGTTGATAAAAAAAAAAAAGTGTTGCATGTTGAGTACACCACTAATGGCTCTTCCCAGCACGATCTCTTCTACATCCAGCGCTGAAAACTAGGACCAGGTATTTATGTATTATATTTACTGTTTAATGTTCACCCACGCATATTGATCTCTGGGGCTAAATCCACCAAAATGTTCTAAATCAAACTGAGTTATTGAGTGAGAACAAAACTACGTTCTGTTTGCAATGCATTGTGGACATGAAAGCAATATTGATTTGAAGACTGTAAAATAGTGCAAGTTAAATGGTGAAAGATTTCCTGGTGGGAATGTGGGTAGAAAAAAACCTATTATTTGTAGGCATTATTAACTCCCAGTGTTTCTAATGTTTCTAATGTCCAGGGTTATTTTTATTGATGGCCAGGACCAGAGCAAAACCTTTGCTTTATCTGGTGTTGGACTACAACTCCCAACACTCTGTGATAGCATTTTATTGTAGTAACATGCTGGGAGATGCACAACATCTGAAGGGCTGCGAGCTGACAACACCGGTATAAAGTTGTACTGTTGGCATCTTGTTCTGCTGTACCCATGCGTGTATTGGTAGGGCTTGCTGCTGTGTGCAGACCAGACATACTTGTGTCCATTAAACAGATTTAACTATTTATTTTCTAACAACTTAAAGGAAAACTATACCCTTAAAATGAAAATGGCTTAAAATGCCATATTTTATATAATGACCTTATTGCACCAGCCTAAAGTTTCAGCTTGTCAATAGCGGCAATGATCCAGGACTTCAAACTTGTCACAGGGGGTCACCATCTTGGAAAGTGTCTGTGACACTCACAAGCTCAGTGGGCTCTGAGCAGATGTTGAGAAGCTAAGCTTAGGGGTCGTTGCAAATTATCCAGCAGAAAATTACATTTTCTGCTGGATAATTTTTTACATTTTACAATATAAGCTGACGCTACAAGGCCGGTTATTAAATTCTGATGTTAGTTGCACTGGTTTCTGAGCTGCCATTTAGTAATTCTCTGTATTTATTATTCAGCCTTATATTGTGACATTTATATTCTATGTGTACTGTATATTGTGAGCGGGTCCTCAAACTCAGTAAGTGACTGCAACACAGAGCATGTGCAGTGAATCAGCAGAAAAGAAGGTGGAGAGTTACTGGGACATGTTTGGAGACACAGATCTTTACTGCCAAAGGGCTGTGGTTACCTTGGGCGGGTACAGAAGCCTAAATCATAATGTACAACATGCCTACTTCTTTAGTTAAGCTTTAGTTCTCCTTTAAACTTTTCTGTTAACAGTGCTCTTTATAGTCACAGGCACCTGCCAGGTTGCTTCCAGCAACACACTCCCCCCCCCCCCACATCACAGATGTCATTGTTGTTGACCATATTTGTTTTGGGCTACCGTTACACCAAACATTTAGGTTAAAAAAAATGGTGGAAAGAATTGGTCTACACTCAAATCACAGATTCTGCCTGGTTCTTACTGAATATAAAAGTTGATAAAAGGGTTCACTCACTAGTCTTGAAGGGAATACAAACAGTTTAGTTCAGTGTAACATCTATGCATTATGCTGGCTCATACCATTCAGATGTTGATCCACAAATTTATACACATACAGTTAATATCTTCTATCACACAGTCAAGGCTATCACCATAACTACATGTTGCTGCATTACCCACAGTCCCTTCCCAAAGAATATTTCTCAGGCTACTACACGCATCATTGTAGCATAGCCCAGATCCTGTTCTACCCAATGTTTCTAATCCTATTATTCCTGCTTTCCTACAGCCCCAGCTCATCCTATGCTATTCATCCTGTTATACCTGCTTTCTTACAGTCAGCTTTTTTTCTGAGAAATTTAGTGCCCTGCTACAGACATCATGTCACCTGCTTCTATACCTGCTATGTAGCAGCCATTGTTCTTTGATGGTTATTGATAACCCTCTGTTTTCATTTTAGGATTGCTATCCCTTTCTGTAAAGGGAGCAGAAGTTGCATCTATGACTCTCAATGTCATCCAGAGTATTCCCAACCTAGACTGGCTTTCTGCCTGGATCAAAGCCTATGCGTTTGTGCACACTGGAGACAACACCAGAGCTATCAACACCATCTGGTAAATGTTACACTAAAAAAAGACAGAATACTGAGCACAAACACAACTAGTGATCTCATATCCAAAATGTGTGGAGAGGGGTGTAGTGACACGCATATCATATAAAAAGAACTCTATCTCAGGAATTGGGTACCTTTCCTTATCTTTCAGATAGACAGACGGATAGATAGATGATAGATAAACTATATATTTCTATATAAATAGTATCTATGTATAGTTAATATTTATAATATGCTGGTTAAATTAATGCAAAATATTGATTCCAAGCAAACTGTAAGGTTTCTAATATGAGTGTTTTCTTTCAGTTCTCTAGAAAAGAAATCTTTACTAAGGGACAATGTAGATCTTCTGGGGACTTTGGCGGATTTGTATTTCCGTGTTGGTGACAATAAAAATGCCATTCTTAAGTTTGAGCAAGCTCAGATGCTGGATCCCTATCTAATAAAAGGTTTGTTTTTATAGTGTATGTCTTTTGCTGTTCAGACCTACTTAAAAAAGACATTTGTTGTAGGAACTCATTAATTCTGGGATATCTATGATCGAATGAGCAGTAATAGCAAATAGGAAGCTGCTTGGCTGCGCAGCAACTGCACTGACGAACCTTTGTACAAGTAGGTGGAGCAGAATTTGAGAGGGTTCAGAAGTGGAAATTTAATCAATTAACGGGGTTGTTCACAATTAAAATAATGTATAGAATGTACTATACATGCACCACAGGGCATATTGTGCTGTCATTTAAAAGTTTGTTTAATTCTTCTCTTTAAACCCTTTTAAGAGAAGAAAATCAATGGTGATTGCTCATGGGAAGATTTCAAGTGTTTTGTTGCCAATGGTTTATAGCTCTGAAGAAGGGTACAAAATTGTTTAAATCATACCCCATTCATTTTCTTGTTAGTAACCTTAACTGCTGGTACAGTTGTTTATCAGCTATACACCACTTGTATATGTCATAGTCTGCATGTCTAAGCAAGAAGTTTCTGAACTTTCTAGTCAGGCAAAACCTGTATGATTGAAAGACACCAACCTTTGCATCCAATATGCTTTTTTTCCTTCCCAGGAATGGATATATATGGGTACTTGCTGGCTCGTGAAGGTCGACTGGAAGATGTAGAGAATCTCGGATGCCGCTTGTTTAATATATCTGATCAACATGCTGAGCCCTGGGTAGTTTCTGGGTAAGAGCTGTTTGTACACTGAGGGAGTTGTGGGCCCTCCGTTAATTTTAAATTTCTTGATAAGTACTGCCTTAGTGAAATATGCTTAATACAGCTGCTATGAGATGGCTGATGAGACTGATGAAGCAGACTCTCTATAAAGAACTGTTTAGTATATTGTCACTATTTAGTATCTAGAGCAGGTATGGGACCTGTTATCCAGAATGCAACATTGAATAAACCCAATAGGCTGGTTCTGCTTCCAAAAAGGATTAATTCTAGTTTGGATCAAGTACAAGGTACAGTTTTATTATTACAGAGAAAAAGGAAATCATTTTAAAAAAATTTGGATTATTTGATTATAATGGAGACGGCCTTTTCTGTATTCCAGATCTTTCTGGATAACGGGTTTCCGAATAACAGATCCCATACCTGTAGTGATAAGTCTAAAACAACATGAGTCATTTTGAAGTTGCTTTAGACTTGCCTCTACTTGTTGTATATCATAAATGGACATGTTCTTCCTATATTTAATTATCATAGTGGGATGCATGTTTCCCACCAAAGCAATGCCATACCTACAGTTTTAACTATATAAATCTGTTTTATTCCTTCCAGGTGCCACAGCTTTTATACCAAGAGACACTCCAGAGCCCTGTATTTGGGAGCTAAGGCTATCCAGTTGAACAGCAATAGCGTTCAGGCCTTACTGCTTAAGGGGGCGGCATTAAGAAACATGGGGAGGGTGCAGGAAGCAATAATACATTTCCGAGAAGCAATTCGATTGGCACCTTGTCGACTCGACTGCTGTGAAGGTGAATAAGAAATAGTTGCCTATTCCAATATTAAAAAGATACCTTCCTTTGTGCTGTTTCAGAAAGATAGGAAAATAAGATAATTTAGTATTTATGTGATCACTTCTTTTAAGAATAAAAGGTCTGCTTTTGCCTTAACTGTAACTCTTTTCAGTAAAAAACCTTTGAGTAAAGTTGATTTAGCTCAGTGTTTTATCTGTATATTTATATTCATTCATGGGAGCTGCTGCACCACTTACTCTACTGAGGTAAAATCAAGTAACATCAAGTTATTGTAATAAAAAAAATCCATTGGCCAAATTTTCATATGATTTCATTTTTCAGGTTTTGCATCTTCTGCCTGTATACAAATGTTGTGTTATGTGCCTTTAATTGGTCTATTCATTAGTAACTCATCTCTTCAGGTCTCATTGAATGCTATTTGGCATCCAGCAGTGTACGGGAAGCTATGGTGATGGCCAACAATGTCTACAAAACCCTTGGAGCCAATGCACAAACTCTAACTCTGCTGGCAACTGTGTGCCTGGAAGACCCTGTTACCCAAGAGAAAGCAAAAACCTTGTTAGACAAAGCTCTCGTTCAGAGACCGGATTATATAAAGGCTGTGGTGAAGAAAGCAGAGTTACTCAGTAAGGTGCTTCGTTATATAGTTGGGTGACACAAATTGCACCCAATTTACTAAAGCTGATACAAATTAGCGGCATCAATTGCATCAGGGTGTGATTCACTAAATGCAAATTATTTGCATTTGTAGGTACTACACACTCTGAACTCGGTTAGTACTGAGTGTGAATGTATGTAGCATGAGTTGCTTGTAAATGTGATTGGCAAATCTTGCCTTTAACTTTCTTATGTTGATTACTCCTCAGGTCGAGAGCTGAAGTATGAGGAGGGAATTGCCTTGCTCCGTAATACCCTTGCAAACCAGAGTGACTGTGTATTACATCGGATGCTAGGAGATTTTCTTGTGGTAGTTAATGAGTTTCAGGAGGCTATGGACCAGTACAGCATTGCCCTCAGGTAGATCTTTACAACCAATGTTATGGAAAACCCCCTTTTAATATAATATGGATATCAGATGTAATGTATATTGTGAATCTGTATGTATGATAAAATGTTCAAAATTCTGATAGCTTAAATGGTCACAGAAATCCTGGCTTTTCTGGTGTTGTCGCCATAAGGTTATATTCGATAGCTCTCATGGAAAGCAGGTAATGTCTTAAAATGGTATTGATGATCGGTACTGACTGCACAATTCCTTGATCTAAAATGTAGAACTTAATACAGATATCTGGGGAAATTCATTACAGTTTATTTTTGAACAAGCTGATAAAAGGTTGACATTTACCTCTTAAACATATAACTATAATTTCAGTGGACTAGAGCTGGGTTAACACTGCTGGATCACCTTGTAAGTGAACTTTGATTTGACCATGAAAGTAGCCGGCCAAATCAGACAGTTCTGTTCGGTATTCCCTCTAGCCAATAATCAGATGACGTTGGGCTGTGTATGTGGTGTTTAGGTATATTGGATTGTCAGGTTAATCCGTGAATAAGCTCCAGTCACATATGCATTTGGGTCCCATACACATGTCAGTAGAAGTCAGTGTCTGTCCTTGTATCAGCAGTAGGCATGTACCTAATCCAGGATTCGGTTCGGGATTTGGCCTTTTTTCAGCAGGATTTGGGCCAATCCTTCTGCCCGACCGAACCGAATCCTAATTTGCATATGCAATATGCAAATTAGGGGCGGGAGGGATATCACGTGACTTTTTGTCACAAAAAAGTAAAACATGTTTTCCCCTTTCCAACCCTAATTTGCATATGCAAATTAGGATTTGGTTCGGTATTCGGCCGAATCTTTCATGAAGGATTCGGGGGTTCGGCCGAATCCAAAATAGTGGATTCGGTGCATCTCTAATCAGCAGTGTAATATAGACACATGATTCTACTCGATGGTTTTTCCAACTGGAGATATAAAGGGTAAATGTGCCCCCCAAGGTCACAAGTAGTTACTTAAACCATGATCATCTGCTTAACAAAATTTTGATGTAAAATCCAGGAAAACATTATTTAAAATGCATTAAAAATTGGTGGGACCACAAATAAAAAAGTGTAAAATGCGGGAAAACTTAAAATCAAGGTACTTAAAATCGAGCTTTCACTGTATGTGATTAAGGATCCAAGTGCCTGTTTCCACATCTTCTTGTTTCTCCTAATTAGTGTATTATTATTGATAATAGTAATAATTATTCAGTTACATGGTGTAATTTAATACTGTACAAGAACCAAACTATGTATAGTCTGAAATAAGGTGAATTATGAAATAATGCAATTTGTTTTTTGCCTTTAGTTTGGATCCAAATGACCAAAAATCCTTGGAAGGAATGCAGAAAATGGAGAAGGAAGAGAGCCCTACAGATGCCACACAGGAAGAAGATGTTGATGATATGGAGGGGAGTGGAGAAGAAGGAGATCTAGAGGGCAGTGATAGTGAAGCTGCTCAGTGGGCAGATCAGGAGCCATGGTTTGCAATGCAGTGAAGTTGGACTTTCCTTTTAATGTTTAATAATGGATTCTTGTGCAGGCAGGAAGATGCTATATCTGTAGCAAAGCTTGAGGATTTGAGGAAGGATCCGTGAAGTGGAGTTGAAACACAATAACTCAATAACTTTTATGTGACCATTGCTCATTGTCCATCACTGGACACCACATTATAAGGCCTGGACTTTAGCGTAAATTTGTAGGAGGAAACATTGCCAGTACTTCTGCTGCATGTGCTCCTACCTCAGGTTTCATTGTAAAAACTTCTGGAGGAATCCCCAAATCAGCCTGTTTTGGTATCTTCCTTTTAGTCACTCCAGGATGTGCCGGAAGACGACATCCTTTAAAACGGATTATTTAAATAGAATTGCTGTTGTGTCGATCTTTAGAAAAAGATCCTACTTACAAACCTGAAATGCAAACTTTTATGGGTGACGGCTCAGCGTAATCAAAGCTGAAGAAAAATCATGTCTTTATGTGACTAGTAATCATCGTGAATTGTTCATCATGTACATTAGAATTTCTATTGTATTTGTTTTTGCTTTTTTGGTAAACCCATTTTCTTTACCCAGACTTGATCCGTGTGTCAGTTTTCTCTATGGGGTTATGTGGTGTAATGTATGTTACAGGTCTAGTCACCTATTATAACCAACCAGCAGGAAGCATTTACTGGTCACCTGTTTAAAAACAAATATCTTATTGGTTCTTTAGGTTACCACACCAGCACAAACTTTATGCTTTATATTATAAGGGATGGTATCTCTATATATTACATGTGCGTATTTTGGCATTTGATTTATGAGGAAAACATTTGTGAAAATGTATAGAATGTACATGTTTTTCAGCAATGAAATTGTACATAGGCAATGGCTTTTGTATTAAATAAAAAAGTCAGCGTTCCATGGGCTCTAATGACCATAACTGCAAACCGGTTATTTTCACTTTCTTGGAAACCGTACAGGAGTTTGGTAAAATACAGGCAGAAAAAGAGAGAAAATATTTAACAGGAAAAAGAGCCCAGACATAATAATTATATTTAATATATATTAAAGCTGTGATGAGCCGACATGATGTGACTAGTCCAAGGAGCTCAGAATTTGTCCATGTCAACCAGCAAATCAGATGAGTCTGTCCGTGTCATACATTTCAAAGCAAGTTTGGACACCCCGGGCTAAATTACATAGTTGTTTAGTTTTGTAAGTGAAAAACACATTTGCAAGTTTGAATGCACAGTTACAGTATATACAGTCTTATAAAAAGTTTGATAACCCCTCTTAATTCTTTGGAGTTTTGTTTATCATTGGCTGAGCTTTCAAAATAGCAACTTCCTTTTAATATATAACATGCCTTATGGAAACAGTAGTTTCAACTGTGACATAAAGTTTATTGGATTAACAGAAAATATACAATATGCATCATAACAAAATTAGACAGGTGCATATATTTGGGCACCCCAACAGAGCTATTACATCAATACTTAGTTGAGCCTCCTTTTATAAATGTAACAGCCTCTAGACGCCTCCTATAGTCTTTGATGAGTGTCTGGATTCTGGATGGCGGTATTTTTGACCATTTGTCCAAACAAAATCTCTCCATTTCAGTTACAGTTGATGGCTGCCAAGCATGGACAGTCTGCTTCAAATCATCCCATAGATTTTCCATTATATTCAAGTCGGCTGACAGCCATTCCAGAATATTGTCTTGTTGAAATATTCAAACCCTTCGTAACTTCAACTTGGTGACTGATGCTTGAACATTATCCTGAAGAATTTGTTGATATTGGGTTGAATTCATCCGGCCCTCGACATTAACAAGGGCCCCAGTCCCTGAACTAGCCTCACAGCCCCACAGCATGATGGAACCTCCACCCAACTTGACAGTAGGTAGCAGGTGTTTTTCTTGGAATGCGGTGTTCTTCTTCCTCCATGCAAAGCGCTTCTTGTTATGACCAAATAACTCTAATTTTTGTCTCATCAGTCCAGAGCACTTTGTTCCAAAATGACTGTGGCTTGTCTAAATGAGTTTTTGCATACAACAAGCGACTGTTTGTAGCGTGAGTGCAGAAAGGGCTTTGTAGAACGATGTACATATACACCACCTGTAGCAAGATGTTCTTGCAGGTCTTTGGAGGTGATCTTTAGGTTGTCTGTAACCATTCTCACAATCCTCCGCATATGCCGCTCCTGTATTTTTCTTGGCCTACCAGACCTGGGTTTTACAGCAACTGTGCCTGTGGCCTTCCATTTCCTTATTACATTCCTTACAGTTGAAACTGACAGTTTAATCCTTTGAGATAGCTTTTTGTAGCCTTCCCCTAAACCATGATACTGAACAACACAACTTGCAATTGGCCACCTTAAATACCTTTTCTCATGATTTGACACACCTGCCTATGAAGTTCAAGGCTTAACAAACTAATCCAACCAATTTGGTGTTGCCAGTAATCAGTATTGAGCAGTTACATGCATTCAATTAAACAAAATTACAAGGGCACCCTAATTGTTTCACAGCCAGTTTTTCACATTTGATTTAATTTCATACAATTGAATACTGCTTCACTAAAAATCTTTGTACACCCAGTACTCAGATGTTCCTGGGAAATGAAAGACTTACCACTGTTATCTTTTTTGTTGAAAGTGGAGTAAATTATTATGGAGGCCCAAACTTTTCCACATGACTGTATGTATGTAAAACTTTATTTGTAAAGCGCTGTTAAGGAGCCACATCGCTGTACAATTCACAAAAGTACAATACATATAAAATTATACACTGTGTATAAATATACACAGAATCCATATCAGGACAAAGAGCTTAAAGGGCATGTAAAGTCTGAAATAGAATAAGGCTAGAAATGCTGTATTTTGTATACTAAATATAAACATGAACTTACTGCACCACAAGCCTTATCAAACAAATAATTTATGCTTTCAAAGTTGGCTACAGGGGGTCACCATCTTGTAACTTTGTTAAACATCTTTGCAAGACTAAGACTAAGTGCACATGCTCAGTGTGGTCTGGGCTGCTTAGGGACCGTCTTAAACAAAGCTGCTTGAGTTCTGCATGGCTGGTAAGTAAGAAGGGGGCTCCCCCTGCTGTTCATAAGTATGATTGTTTCCCTGCTCAGCAGTTAGGGACCATCTGACAATTCCTATCCACAGCAGTAAATGAAGGGAGAATTTCACTGCATACAGTCAGGTTTTTAATAAAAACGGTACACATTTTTTAATTAAAGTATATTGGAGATAGGTTTCTTTTTCATTCAAAATGGCATTTTAATTTTTTGCCTTTACATGCCCTTTAAGTGCTATGTGGGAACAAACATAGTGGGTAGGAGATCCCTGCCCCATAAAGCTTACAGTCTAAGTGACCAGTCACCAATATGGTGCAACTTTGAAATGGGGAGGCAGATTTATCTATTTTTGAGTTTTCACATCAAAAGTGAAATTGCAGGAATATTTTCATGCAACTTTTTTTCCCACTATTGCACTTTTTGCATCTGGTACCTTTGGGAGTTTTTTTAATTACAGATTTGATATTGTTGCTTTCAGGAGACATGGAGCTTTCTGAATCAGTTGCCCTTTCACACATAGAATAAAATATGTTTCTGATGTATATCCCTTTATTGTGAAAAATCGCAAATGGTTTAATGTTTGTTATTTAGAGCCCTATGTTCAATTTAGAAAGTTTCCTTAACTGTCAACTAAAATCACCCCAGACAATGCCCCTAGCGTAAGAGGGCACAAAATGTTCCCAATATTTTTCGCACTGAAGGCAAATTAAATATACAAAATATTGCTGGCAAGCAGGAGATTCAATTTTTGACCGGGATTTTAAGTGTGTTTTCCCTGCATAATCACTTTAGGCTGTGGACACCCAGGCTGTTGTCAGACTGTGTATTTTAGCAGGCGGAGAGAAGCAGATCTGTTCAGTGACCCTTTTCCATTGATTAGAATCAGATCAGCCTGTGTGGGGTCACACATACGCTGAGGTCAGGCCAAATGATGAACTCTGATTCAGCTCTGCTGTGTGTGACCGCACACAGGCTGATCAGATTCAAATCAATAGAAAAGGTTCACTGAGCAGACAAATCATTTAGGGCTCTTACTCATGAGCGTTTTTACTTGCCCTCCCCTGCGTTACGTTTTTCGGCGTTCAGCCGCAGGGGAGCACAGGAATAGACGCATTTCATTATTTCAAATGGGGCTGTACTCACACAGGCGCGTGTAGGCACCGAACGCAGGTTGAGACGCAACATGCTGCATTTTTCCTGCGTTCGGCGCCTACACGTGCCTGTGTGAGTACAGCCCCATTTGAAATAATGAAATGCGTCTATTCCTGCGCTCCCCTGCGGCTGAACACCGAAAAACGGAACGCAGGGGAGCGCAGGTAAAAACGCTCATGAGTAAGAGCCCTTAAACATTAAATAAACCCAATAGGCTGGTGCTGCTTCCAATAAGGATTAATTATATCTTAGTTTGGATCAAATACAAGATACTGTTTTATTATTTATATTATTTATAATTTTTATATTTGGATAAAATTGAGTCTATGGGAGATGTCCATGCCGTAATTGGCAGCTTTCTGGATTATGGGTTCCCAGATAACGGATCCCATACCTGTACTTTATTACATTTAATTGATAATCTTTTTGCTATGTGTCTCTCATCATCAAACTTCCAAATAAAAACACTAGTGTCACAGCAGAGTTCTTTACGTTATGACATAAGACACATGGCCGTAACAATGGCAGCCTGAAATCCCACTCGTCTCGTGTTTCCTGAAACCAAAGCTTTTAGCTCATAAACTTTTATAGAAGTGCTCTCCACTTTTGTAACCCATTACAAAGGGTCAAATATTTAATATAATGTATGGGATATAAACAAATGGCTCTGCATCAAGGAGAAAGTTAGTATCCCCTTCCTTCCTCTCACAAAGTTGCACTTTGTATTCATTGTAATCTAAGGCTTTACTCTCCTTTCTTTACCAAACTCCTGAAGCTCTGAGATGGATCAATGTGGTCCTTCAATAGGCTGGAGTTCTGCTCATATTTGTATTGTACCATATTGAGAGATTGAACCAAACAAAGCAGCTCACTCTTCTAAGCAATTCACAAGGGGTAAAGTTGCATGGCCCTAAATAAAGGTGCACACAATATAATGAATCATGAAAATGAATAAAAGCAAATATGTTGAATAAAGCTGTCCCTCTGAATACAAACTTGTACTAAGTGCCTTCCAAATAGACAATATAATACAAATACAGTTTATCTCAGTATCTGTGACCGTCTGTATGTCTGAATAGTGTTATATGACCATAGCCAAGTAGTGGTCCTTCAAATGTTAAATACTAATTTTGGCACTTGATATGGAGTAGGTGGTGATGGGAGTTGTAGTACAACAAGATCTTGCCCAGACTTGTTATATGATAATAGAAAATTCATATCATACTTACCGGAATTTTCTTTTCCTGGCCATCCTCCCCGTCAACATGAAAATTCACTAATGGGTTAATCTCCTGCTACTCCCAGCCTGGACAGAAGATAGTTAATTTTAAGGACCCATAAAGCCCACCCCCTCCTGGCTCACATCAGTCTGTTTATAAAGCCACCATAGGGAGGGCATGTTGACGGGGAGGATGGCCAGGAAAAGAAAATTCCGGTAAGTATGATATGAATTTTCTATTTTCCTGGCCATCCCCCGTCAACATGAAAATTCACTAATGGGTCATACCCAAGCAATTAAACCACAAGGGAGGGAAAATAATTATACTTCAATTTATATGGCCCAACAGGCTAAAAAATAAGAGAACTAACTGTCCAAACAGGACCTGAGATGAAGACAAAACTTTGAATCTGTAGAGTCTAAAAAGAAACGTAGTAGGGGTAACTGCAGATCATTTCGGAAGACACTCCTGCATCTGATGCCTCTGAAGAGGCTGCCACACCAAGTGTCTAATGTACCTTACTCCCCTAGGCAAATAGTTGCCCTGCTATTTACAAGCCCTTGATATGGTCTTGACTATCCAGGAAGAGTAGACTTGGAGGCAAGTTCCCCTTTTTTCCTTCCTGCTGGCACAGCAAACAGTATTCTAGACTTTCTGAAGTCTTCTCTTGTTCTGAATAAATCTCAAAACATTGTAAGACTATATCTATATTTGAATCCTCATCCCGAGAGGATGCTGGAGGCTCCAAGGACAGCAATACAATTGGTTAATTAATGTGGAACTTAGAAACAACTTAAGGCAAGATACTGATTACAGTCTGAGAAATACTTTCTCCTCATGGAACATCCTGTAAGGAGCATCTATCGAAGGGCCTGGCCCTCGAAGGGCTGACGTCAAAAGTTTGATTTCACAGCTAACTAGGTGTAAGCAACCACAAAGAACTTGATCTAAATGTTCAGTCGTGCAGTAGAGAGGGATCTCTGATCAAGAGGAAGACCCATGGTTGGACAAATAGACCAGTTCAACGGTGGACGTATTTTGAGTTTTGATTGGAAAAACGTATCTACTAATGGATCTCTCGACCACCTCTTCTCCAAATCGCCAATAATGCAGAGACTTGGTCTTTTAGGGTGCTGAGAATCAGACCCTTTTGTAGCCCTGTGTTAAGAAACTTCAGGATATCCATCGCAGATGGTGTTATGGATTGAGATGCAGCTCAACAGCCCAGTAAGAGAATATATGCCATGTTTTATAATATTTACAATTTGTATTGAATTTACTGGCATTGATAAGGGTTTGACCTGATCACAACATTCATACTCCTATTCATATTCTTAGGATTCTCCTTTTAACCTCCACAACATCAGTTGGTTCTTGGGTTTGGATGCTTCCAACTGCCCTGGAGAAGGAGACCTCTGGTTTGTGGAAGTAGTAAACACAATTGACAGTCTTCTCAGGAGTAGATACCAAGGTCTTCTGGGCCAAGCGGAAGAATGGTCATCATGTCCATCCTTGACAATAAGATCCTTTGCAGGACTCTCAATATTATCCATACTGGAGGAAAGATGTAAGCAAACAGACCCTCCCAACTCTGGGAGAAGGCATCCACTGCCACAGTCCCACACAAGGGACTCTGAAGAGGAAGATCTGAAGCTTGGAGTTCAGATCTATCGCCATCATATTCAGCTCCGGACAGTCCCAATAGATGCTGGCTGAGATAATCTGCCTCAAGATATTGCACTCCTGGAATGTACAGAACAGTTAAATCTTGAAGGTGGGTCTAAGCCCATTCCATTATTGGGACAGTCACTTTGAGCATGAACTTGCTCCTTGTTCCCCTTGATTTCTAAAATAAGCTGCAGCCACTGCCTTGACTGATCTTCACTGCAGACCCTAGGAGAACCACACTGAGCTCCAGGATATTGGTCAGTATCTAGGAAAAAGGTCTTCTACCTAACCCTGAGGCATCTGTGAACGCCTCTATTCAAGCTGGTTTCCCGAGGGGAAACTCCTTGCAGGGATTGCTGGGTATTTTCCACCAGGCTAGATGTCTCTTGCACTCTTGTGTTGATCTGAATTGCCAGTTTCAAACTATAGGATCATACTGCCTGAGAAAATAACTGAATAAACCTCATCCTCCATTTGGTCCATTTCACCAAGTTTATAGTTGAAATCAGAAGGCCTAGAATGATCACGAATTACTTCGCAGATATGAATGACCTCTCACAAAATTGCGTTACCTGAAGGACAGGTGTCAATTTGAGCTCCAAGGTATGCCATTTTCTGGCATGGTATCATCTGACTTTTGGCTACCCTTATGATCCAGCCAAACTTCTATAAAATTTCCTTTTTATCAGATGGATGGTGATGTGGCTGGATCACACACCCCTTAAGTAAATCATCCAGGTAATGGTAGATCTCGGTGTTCTCCTGCCCTTTAGCTTGGCTATTATCACAACAAGAACGAAGGTATAAGTTCTGGGAGAAGTAGCAAGGTCAATGCGAAGACCGCAAAATTGGTAATGTTGGTCTTAGAGACAAAATTGTAGAAATCTGTGATGTTCTAAAGCAATGGACACATGCAAATAAACATCTTTAATCTAAAGAGGCTAGCCAATCTCTTGGACAAACTACAAACTTTATAGTAGCAAGGGTCAGTTAAAGTTTGGCTCTTCGGGAATCTGTTATTCCTCAAGGTCTGATATGGGACATAAGTCTCCAGTAGCAAATAGCAGACAATTGAAAACTCTTCCTTCTTTCGGACATGGAACCACTGAAATTGCTCTCTTAACAACAGCCCTGGAAACACTAGCAAGAAATGTCCTTTTCCCCTACGTCTTGAGGAATTGCAGTAGGAACAAATAATTGAAAGATACATAAGTTTTCACCCCTGAATCTTGAACCTTTCTAGCCGAGACTTCCTGAAAGGTGAGCAACCTGGGGTAGGCTGGACGGAGTGACTGTAAATGAGCTTTTGAGGAAGGTTTGGGAGATCTTGGGACTTCAACTCTGGACCCGAAAGAACCTTGTCCTGATCGCCAAGATGAAAATCTAAATTATTCTCCGAAATTTTTGGAGTCCTGCCTTCTTCTGGAGAAGACCTACAAATGTTCCTGGAATTGTCATGGAACTGTTTTGCTTGGGAAAGAAAAGTACTCTTCCCCCTGAATACTTGGAGACCATGTCAACTAAGGCTTTCCCAAATAATCCTTTCCCTTCAAAAGGCATCTTGCAAAGAAATTCCTGGAGCCAGTATCTACAAACCATGTTTTAACCCAAAGGGCGCTGCGCTGCAACTTCAATGACAAAGAGCAAGCTGACAGCTGGACAAGCTCTAGAGAGACTTATTCTGAAGTTATCCAGACTTTTTAAGTTTTATTAAATATTTATTTATTTATTTATTTTTCTGGGAACGTAATCCTCAATGACTTCCATATTCTTTGCCCACATAGAATGGGCCTTTGTAACTGCCACAGAGCTACAGTAGGCTATAGGCCATCCAGAAGACATATAACATTTCTTTAATTCCTGGGATGTTTCAGTGCTGAAATGTTATCTATTGGCAAAGCCGCCTTCCTAGCTAATCTAGCCATTGGAGTCTGCCATCAGATCCACTTGTCTCACCTGAAAAAAAAAATGATACAGTTCTTACTCTTATCTCTCAACCAGAACTCTTTTGGAGATTTTAAACTACTCTGCCTGAATAAAATCTGGCACTTAAATATTCATCAAAGGATCACAGCCGGTATTCGAACTCAAAGCTCCACAGCCGTAAACCAGGCGCTGTGCCACAAGGTCTGAGCCCTTGGAAAAAGAAGAGAAGTGGTTAGATGGTCAAACTCCTCCAGGTTGAGGGTACATTTAACAGTCTTAATTAGGGGATTAAACGCTTTTTGTCAAATAGCAAGATCTCTCTCTCAGCCCCCCTTCTTAAGCTGTATAAAAGGTACATCTTTGATTTTTCTACAAGGCAAATGAGTACAGCTGTAGGCTTTCTTTAATAGCTGACCATGTCACTGAGCTTAGCTGCTGGCCCTATATTAAAGGAGGTTTCCTAGATAGAGAAAACCTTGATAGGCACAGAGAGATCCTAAGCAGAAGCACTGTCTCTTTAAGAGTTTGGGATACTGCTCTCTCTTAATTAAAGACTCCTGATCTGGCAAGGAGGAATGGCTGCATAATGTGAAACAATTTACCTTCTTAGAAAGATATTCAATGAAAATGTATTACAAATTCTATGCCCTTCATTGCAGACTTGTTAAATACTTCTGAATCTCACTTACCCACTTTTACTGGGATCTTCAGAAGGAGCAGAGGCACTTAAAACAGTAAGAGAATGCATAATAAGCATAACACTCTGGAGGTTATTATTTTTTCGAAGTGCAAAGCATGGTACTCACTCGGCAGCGTTTGGAGCGGCTCTTTTAGATGCAGCCAGATCCTCATAGTGCACATGTAGGCAGCAGCAGCAAGGAAAATCCAGATTGGCGCCAAACAGCTTTCCATACAGGGTGTGCAAAGCACCAGCAGGCACTGCAAAGCAGCAGCAATAATACCCCGGCCGCACAGGGTCCCCTTCCTGACAACGCAGTTGTCAATACGGAACAGGGGCTTCGGGTGGAGAAAGAACCTCCAAACAAAACTGCACCCGGTTATCTACAACTTGGCAAATAAGTGAGTACTTTCTTGTCCTGTAAGATAAAGAAAAGAGAGTTAGTTTAAACTGTTAACCCTCTCACACCATGCCCAGGCTGGGACAGAAGAAAAAGACTGATGTGAGCCAGGAGGGGGTGGGCTTTATGGGTCCTTAAAATTAACTATCTTCTGTCCAGGCTGGGAGTAGCAGGAGATTAACCCATTAGTGAATTTTCATGTTGACGGGGGATGGCCAGGAAATTAGAACCCTGATGCTTGTGCAACACAGGCAGGGCCGGCCTTAGGCCAATTGGACCAATTGGGCCCCGCACCTCTGGGGGGCCCCGCACTGCCCCTTTCCTTTCTATTTTGTGCCTGTATGCCCTTATTTTCCTAAATACTTGCTGTGTCAGTAGCCAGCAACACTTTGTCTAGGGGCCCCGCCAACATGGTCCCAATTGGGCCCCACATGTGATAGGACCAGCCCTGAACACAGGAGCAGGAAATCTATTAAAGATAAGCCACAAACAAAAGAGGGGAAACCGCCAGAGTTTTGTGACTCGTACCGTCCTATCTCGTTGCTGAACTGTGACGCCAAGATTTTTGCTAAGGTCCTGGCCAATAGGGTTAAGTCAGTGATTGCAGACTTAGTGCATCCGGACCAAACTGGCTTCATGCCAAGCAAAGCCACTGACATTAACATTCGGAGACTGTATAACAACCTGGCTCTTGACCACAGTAATAAAGGCAGCAGAATAGTGGTGTCTATCGACACGGCCAAGGCATTTGACACCGTTTCGTGGGCTTATTTGTGGGAGGTCTTGACTAAATTTGGCTTTGGGCAGCGATTTCTGGTGTGGGTTCGGGCCCTGTATTTTAAGCCCAAAGCTAGGATCTTGGTGAATGGTTTGCTGTCCGACGTAGTGCAGCTGGGGAGAGGGACCCGCCAGGGCTGCCCGCTCTCCCCGCTGCTGTTCGCCCTAGCCATAGAGCCGTTGGCGACACTGATTAGGGACTCCCCGGAGATAGAGGGTCTGAACGTTGGCAGAATTGTGGAGAAAATTTCACTGTATGCCGATGACATGCTTCTATATTTAGCCAACCCTCACAGGGCCTTAACTAAGGCTTTGGAATGTATTGAGGAATTTGGGGAATTTTCTGGTTTGCGCATTAATCAATCGAAATCAGTTGTTTTTCCGCTCGACCCTCTACCCCCGGGGACTCCAGAGCGACTGGGGCAATTGAAGGTGGTACAATCCTTTAAATATCTTGGGGTTATAATTCAGGCAGATTTTAAAAAGTTTGAGGAGTATAACCTAACCCCAGTTGTCAAAGCTCTTAATGCAAAAACGGAGGTCTGGCGGGATCTACCTCTTTCTCTCCCAGGGAGAGTTAACTTATTCAAAATGGTTTTCCTTCCCAAATTTTTGTATTTATTTCACAACTCGCCCATAGTACCCCGGTCCCAGTGGTTTAAGTATGTAGATTCCATTTTGCGTACCTTCCTTTGGGCTGGGGAACACCCTCGGATGAACCTTAGAACCCTACAGGCTCCCACAACCGGGGGGGGCCTTGCTTTGCCCAATCTCCGGTCATATTTTTTTGCGAGTCAACTTGTCTATGCGCATTGGTGGGTTGTTCCTCAGTCTGACAACCCTTCTACTATGCTCGAAGCTGTGCACATGGGCTCCTTAGAGGCTCTGGCTAAGTTACTATATAGAGGTACCTCCTGGCAGTGTACGATTACTGTACCAATGGCCACAGTAGTGGGGGTGTTCCAGAGAGCACTAAAGATGGTCCATAAGGCTAGACCTGTGTGGTCCTGCTGGACGCCTCTTTGGGGGAATAGTAATCTCCCACATCTCGGGGATATGCCAGATGTGAACTGTTGGGCTAGCCGGGGAGTCAAGACCTTGGCCGATGTTACTGAGCAGGGGGATCTGAAACAATTCCAGAACCTGCAGCGTGCTTTCCGATTGCCCCACTCCATGTTTTTCCGATACCTCCAGCTCAGGCACGCCTTCCAAACCCAATTTCCCACTCGACCCATTGAAATAGTGGAGTCTACCCTAGAAGTCTATTTGAGGAAGGAGGACATAAAAAAACCCACCTCCTGGTTCTACGCCATCCTGGAAAGGGCCTGTCCCGATCCACTGGCCAGGGTGCAAAATAAATGGGCTGGGGATATTCCAGGTCTGGATGAGGAGATGTGGACGGACGCACTGAAACAGGTCCCAATCATTACCATGTCTGTTAGAGACAGGTATGTCCAGATCAAGTTTTTGAACAGGGTATACCTTACGCCTTCTAGACTTGCAAAAATATATTCTACGGTTTCAGACCAATGCACCAAATGCAATCAGGAGGTAGGCACGGTTATGCATGTATTCTGGAACTGCCCGAGAATCCAGGAGTTCTGGGGGGAGGTCCTGCACCATACCTCCCTAGTCTTGGATGCCCCTAGCTTTAGAACTCCGTTAGTTTGTCTGTTGGGTATTATGGATAATTTAGGACTGAAGCCAGCAGTTAAGCTTTGCTACCTACAACTGTTATATTATGCTAAAAAGTCTATCCTTTTGCACTGGAAATCGACTGAACCCCCGACTGTTGCCTTCTGGAAAAGCCAGGTAAATACCGTCCTTCCGTACCAAAAATTGGTATATATTACGAGAGGGTGCCCCAAGAAGTTTGAGGACGTCTGGGGAGAGTGGCTGAACTATGAAGCCGCTCATTAAGATTGGGGTTTATGTGTGATGATATGCTGTTTGCTGGTTCCACATCCATTATTTATGATTTGGTTTGTTTATATTTTTTGTCTATGTGTCTGTGTTGTTGGAAAATCCAAAATAAAAACTTTTAAAAAAAAAAAAAAGATAAGCCACAAAAGGACCATGGATGTTGGACATCCCCTCATTAAAGAAACAGTAACACCAAAAAATGTTTTAAAGTAATAAAAATATAATGCACTGTTGCCCTGCAGTGCTAGAACTGATGTGTTTGCTTCAGAAACACTACTATAGTTCATATAAACAAGCTGCTGTGTAGAAATGGTGGGAATTGAAAAAAGGCTATATGGCACAGGTTAAATAGTGGATAACAGATAACACCATTATGTTCTACAGAGTTTATCTGCTGTGTAACCGGAGCCTTTTCTCCTTTGAATGGCTGCCCCCATTGCTACACAGCAGCTTATTTATATAAACAATAGTAATGTTTCTGAAGCAAACACAGCAGTTTTACTAGTGCCAGGCAACACTGTATTATATTTTTATTACTTTAAAATGCTTTCATTTTTTGATGTTACTGTTCATTTAAGCACATGGGAGCAGATTAGTGATTAGGTGACATGGTGGGTAGAAATGGTCCTTCAGTTTTAAAGATTGGCCTGGGATGATGATTTATTACTTTATGTGCAGGTGAGGCAGCTCCAGTCTGACGGCAACAGGCAGAAATGTGCAGGGGTAATTGCTGCAAGCTTATACAAAGATATGTTTAGGAATATTCTGAGACTGTGTCCTAGTTAAGGTTTTATAGGCCAGTATTCTCACTACTCATATTACAGATCAGCCTCATTAAATTGCATCTCTCTAAGGGACCCAGACAGCAGTATTATTAAACTATGAGGGAAAGTGGTAGCTGTGCAACTAATTCTGAATGTAATTAGCCAGTTGGATTATATGGGCCACTTCTAAAAACCTCAGCATTTTCACACTCTAGAACAGTGGCTTCCAAGCAGAGAGGATTCCAGCAGAAGCATGGGTTTGTGAAGTTTATTTGTTGTCCTAGATATTCCTGAATATCCAGCTAGGCTGAAATATGGCATGAACAATTATTTTCCTTTCTTGAGAGGATAACTGATACTGACATGTTTCATACTTAAAAGAGAACTAAAGCTTAACTAAAGAAGTAGCTAGAAATGTTGTACATTATGTTTTGGGTTTCTGTATCAGCCCAAGGCAACCACAACCCTTTAGCAGTAAAGATCTGTGTCTCCAAAGATGCCCCAGTAGCTCCCCTTCTACTTTTATACTGTATACTTTATACAGTACACATAGAATAGAAATGTCACAGTATAAGGCTGATAAGTAATTAATAAAGATAATTACTACATGACAGCACAGAAACCAACACTAAAATAATCAGCCTTGTAGCTTCAGTTTATAGGACCTCATTTTCTGATTCGGGTTGACCCCTAAGCTTAGTTTCTCAGCAGCTGCTCAAAGCACACTGAGCATGTGCGTGTCACTGACACTCCTAACATAATCCAAGATTAGAAACTCCTGTGACAAATTTGAAAGCCTGACTCATTACTACTATAGAAATGCTGAACCTTCTGGATCAATAATTTCAGTGTATATAAAATATGTCATATCTAATCATATTCATTTTTAGGGTTTAGTTTCACTTAGTAGGTGCCTGGGAACCCAGTAAGCCTCCTTAAAGCTTCATTCCCAATTTCAGAATTTCTATCAAATGCCATTAACCCTTTCTTTACTTTGATTGCCTTTAGGCTCACATTAGAGGTTTGAAGTAACACGGTCGGCTGTCATGTGGCATATATTGTCACAGCTGTGCTTGTCAGTACCTGTGTTCTGTGAGCAGACCACCCTGCACTTGTATAAGAAGCACAGCCAGGCCTTCGCTACTTTTGTCCTGCACTGGAAAACCTGAAACCTCTAAATTACTTGACCTACATATTTGAGTAGTGAGTGGCCACTGAAAGGGGGGCAGCTGTGCAGCATTAACACTGAGCCTTCTAATTAAGGACTCTTACATATGGGCAGTTTTTCCTGCTCTCCCCTGCATTGTGCTTTCTTCTGTTCAGCTGCAGGGGAGTGCCGGAGTAGACGCACTCAATTATTGTGAAGGGGGCTGTACTCACACAGACGCATATATGCGCCAAACGCAGGTGAAATGCAACATGCTCTGTCCCACCTGCGTTTGATGCTTACATGCATCTGTGTGAGTACAGCCCCCTTCACTATAATTGAGTGTGTCTACTCCGGTGCTCCCCTGCAGCTGAGCGTAAGAAAGGGGAGTGCAGGAAAAACCCTAAAAAAAAGAGTACTAAATCAGATTCAATGTATCATAAACAGTATAAATAATCAAAAGTTGTAATAAGAAAACTGAAATTATATGTATGTATACAATAATTTATTAATGGCTTAATCACTGAAAAACTGTCCAGGCCAGGGCTCCAAATTCATCCATACAAATTCATAAAAATTAAAAAACATAAATAATCACTTGTTACAGATCAAGGCAATCAATAGCTAATCATGAATTTTATAGATAATAAATTCATTTATAAAACCCCAAAATTCTTAATACGGAATTCCGTTTTTTTCAAAGATATATGTGTGAGTTATAGTTCAATAAATGTCCACAGTATCTCCCGAGCTAGATATTTAATGGTAGATGAGGGGAGAAAAGGGTCTAGCAAAGATAGAGTCTTGTTTGCTATTAGTGAATGTCTATAGCTATTGGTTGCCTTGATCTGTAACAAGTGATTAAGTATTTTTTTAATCTATTTGAATTTGTATGAATGAATTTGGAGCCCTGGCCGGCCAGTTTTTTTTTTTTTTTTAAAGTTTTTATTTTTAACAGTTTTAACAACAATAGACAGAGAAGGAAATAGAAGAAAGAAAAAAAAAAAAAAAAACCCGTGAGGCAAAGGCAATCAATACGGCTATACAGGATTCAAATCTTTTTCAGACTACTGTAAATTCAACCAGGTACCCCATATGGCATCAAATTTTTCTGGGCACCCTCTGGCTAAGTATGTCAATTTCTCATTTGGAAGATTGTCATTTACCAGCTTTTGCCAATAATGCAACGAGGGGGGGTCTAAAGACTTCCAGTGCATAAGAATGGCTTTCTTGGCGTAATAGAGGAGTTGTAGGTAGCAGAGTCTGGAGTAGGAGCGAAGTGGAATATCACCAGACAGTCCTAGTAGACAGAGTTCCGGGGAACGGATATTTGGGAGTGCTAGCTTTTCATCTAAGAACTGAAGCACCTTACCCCAGAATCCCTGTATCACCGGGCATGACCAAAATACATGGAACAGAGTACCTATCTCATCCCTGCACTTAGGGCACATATCTGATACAGTGTTGTATATTTTTGCTAACCTATACGGAGTCAGGTACACTCTGTTTAAAAACTTTACTTGGATATATCTATCCCTCAGCGAGATGGAAATATTGGGAACCATTTTGAGAGCCTCAGACCACTTCTCATTATCCAACTCAGGAATGTCTCTTTGCCATTTAGTCTTAGATTTTTCCAGGGGTGAAGGGCCTGCAGACAACAAAATAGTATAGAACCAAGAGAGTGGTTTAGTCAGGTCTTGTCTATGGAGGTAGGTCTCCAGGGTGGATTCAACTACCCTTATGGGTCTAGCAGGAAATTGCATGTTAAAGGCATGCCGCAACTGCAGATACCTGAAAAACATATTGTAGGGAGGATGCATCTCCTGTCTCAGTAAATCATAGGTTTTACATTCACCACCATTGACAATATCTCTTAAGGTTTTCACTCCCAACTGGGCCCATCTAGCTATGTCCTGTATCTCATGAAAGTGGGAGAGATGGTTATTGCCCCATAGTGGAGTCCTAGGAGACCAAACTTCAGATGGGCCCTGTACCACCTTCAGGGCTTTCTGGAAAGCATGTATTACAGTGACCATAGAGGGTGTGGTGGTATAGTAAGAAGAGGCACCTCGGTATGGAAGTTTGGATAGGGCTTCCAAGGAGCCAACTATGGCAGCTTCTAGTATAACGGCCGGATTATTCATATCAGGGACCATCCACCAATGGGCATAGACTAGCTGTGCTGCAAGAAAATAATCTTTGAGGTTAGGTAAAGCTAACCCTCCACTAGATAAAGGAGCTTGCAATATTTTCATGTTTAAGCGTGGATGACTTCCAGCCCATAGAAAGCCCCTAATTATTTTATCCACCCCTGTAAACCAAGATGCCCTCGGAGTGATAGGGGAATTGTGTAATGCATACAGAAATTTAGGGAGAAAAATCATTTTAAATATATTAATTCTGCCTGGGAGGGAAAGGGGTAGGTCCCGCCAAACACCAACTCTGTTAGTTAATGTCTGTACTATCGGATATAAATTTAATTGTTCATATCTACCAAGCTCTTTGTGTATTATTACACCTAAGTATTTAAATGAGGACGGCCGGCCAGTTTTTAAGTGATTAAGTCATTAATAAATTATTGTAGCCATACATATCAGTTCAGTTTTCTTATTACACCTTTTAATTATTTATCATGTTTATTGGTGTCCTCAAAGGGACCTTGGGGATTAAAGGTGTAGTAAAGACTCATTGTGGAGAACGTTTCCCCTTTAATGCCACATTACTTTTTGTTTTTACTGTATCATACACACATTTTCTGGAATTAGAGGCTCAGACCTCTTGTTTTTAAATGTCTTGCAAAATCTCCTAGAGGTTTAGTTTTACGAAATTACATGGTTTCCAACAACTTAAATAGGTTACTTTCAATTTACTGGCAACCTGGGTACCAGCCATCCCACATCTGTTCACTGAGACATGAAGTCCAGAACCAAAACGTTCCAAGACACAAATTACTCTAAGATCATGACTGTATTTTTTTGTAAAGGACTACTTGCCAAAACATAGTAAAGGTTATAGGAAAAGGTGGAGCTGGAGGGGACTGTGGTGGACTTTTGAACTAATAAGGTAATCCATCATGAAATCATTCAGTTTCCATACAAAGTGGTATATGTAGAAGTCATTGACCAATTAGGAAACTATTTAAAGCCCTTTAAACTTTAATGGCGGATGGATTCTTTTGTCCACAAATACAGAAAGTGAAATGTCACTGAGGATCCCCGTCAGGCCCTCTCCTACTGCCTCTGCAGGTTTCATTTTCTCTGTAGTCGTGTTAGCACAGTGCATTTAAAACATTTACCATAGGCTAAAAAAAATTGTCCTGAAGAGAATTGTGTTCCTGTTATTTATGACAAGTGTATTTGTTGTTTGCCAACAGACAGATTGATTAAGCATGGGTGCCTCTTGCCAGTCAGAAAGAATAGGCTGTACTTAATGATGGATAAAGCTTAATCCACATGAACAGATCCGGTGTTTCACATCTCAGCAATGTCAGGTGCCACTGCAAAGTAGATGAGGACATTCGTTATCACTTCCCTACACAACAGTAAAATGCTTATTGAAGTGCCTTATTTGTTCATTGTAACATTAGACGAGCCAGGCGTCAGCAGCTCAATGCAAATTTAAAAAACAACAGCTGAAAGGAACTGCATGAAAACCCAATGAAATGCCCCTTTTTAATTCCTTGGATAAGGCTTTTGCAAGATTTGAAAAAAAAAAATCAGCTGACCAATTGAACTGGAGACTGAGATTAGCCTTTATTTGAGCAAAAAGTTAAGATAAGAATAATGAGATGGCATCATTGGACGCAACTTCTACTCTTGTCTTAAGGTCCCCATACATGGAGAGATCCGCTCGTTTGGCGATGTCGCCAAACGAGCGGATCTCCCTCCGATATGCCCACCTTGAGGTGGGCAATATCGGGCTGATCCGATCGTGGGCCCTAGGGCCCAATGATCGGATCCTAGCGTTCGCAAACGGGTGGTCGGATGGCGGGACCGCATCAACGAACAGATGCGGCCGCGATCCGACGGGATTTTTAATCCCATCTGGCCAGATCTCGATCGGGGAAGCCCGTCGGGGGCCCCCATACACGGGCCAATAAGCTGCCGACTCGGTCTGTCGGCAGCTTTTATCGGCCCGTGTATGGCCACCTTTAGACAGGTACTTGGGGTTTTATGCCCTTGGCAGAATGACCTAGAGTGACCCTGATTTTTGGTAAAAGGTTTATACTTGTATAGTACATTTGCTGAGACCACTGGGGGGGAATGAAATTTGACTGTGGCAATATCTGTACACTGGTAAAGGTGAACTAAAACCTAAAATATAGGTAGAAATGCCATATTTTATATACTGAACTTACTGCACCAACCCAAAGTTTCCAAATCTCTCTAACAGTATTTTTTTAGGCCGTCAAAGTTATGCAAGGGGTCACAATGTTGGATGTTAGGAGTGTTAGTGACACTGCACATACTTAGTGAGAAGTTAAACTTGGGGTTCCTTGCAAATCATCCAGCAGAAAATGAGGTCCTCCTGTCATGTACGATGATACTATAGGGCTGATTATCAAATTCGTGCTTTGGTTTCTGAGCCATGTAATTAAAATCTGAATTAATTACAAACTTGCCTTGTATTATCATTTTATATTCTATGTAATGGCTCCCCAGCCTTTTTACCCGTGAGCCACATTCAACTGTTAACAAAGTTGGAGAGCAACAAAAGTATGCAAGAATTTCCTGGGGGCACCAAATAAGGGCTGTGATTGGCTATTGGTAGGCCTGACAGCCTTCAATTTGACAGTACACCTGGTTTTTATGCAACTAAAACTTACTTTCAAGCCAAGAATTTAAAAATAAGCACCTGCTTTAAGGCCACTGGGAGCAACATCCAATGGGTTGGTGAGCAAAAAGTTGTACACGAGGCACTGGTTGGGGCTCATAGTTTTATATATAAACAGTATATTGTCGGTCCCTAGGCTCAGGTAACTGACATCATGCAGAGTATTTGCTGGGAAACAGCAGAAAAGAAGATGGGAAGATACTGAGGCAATTTCGGAGCCAAAGCTCTTCACTTGGGTTGGTACAAAAGTTCCCCAAAATGTGCATCAGTTATAGGGTACTTTTCTTGTAAAGCTTTCATTCTCCTTTAGCATACTGATAAACTCCGTGGGGTGACTTTTCTCAGTTGACATTCCATTGAGCTCAGTAGCATAACATTTCATTTATTAGTTCTTTCAGCTATTTCTATTCTGAATTGTTTACTAAGAGTGATGACTAAGTAACACATAACACTCACCCTACACAATATTTTTTATTTCCCCAAGTAGTAGACAATATCGCTTACATTATTAGCATGTTTAATTAGCATCCTTTCCTACTCACAAGATAATAATTGCAGAAAACAATCTATAATCAAATACACTTTCCTTCTAACTTTATTTTTTTGTTAAAAAAAAAAAGAAATCGATTCCAGCTGTTAAGGCAGAACGAGACACAGTTAAACGCATTCATAATCCATAATTAGAGTAGAAATTTCTGTCAATTAGACAAATGGCTTCTGACAGAGTCATTTTGTGCTCTTCATAAGTACAGTTCTTTTGTTCTGAAAAATTCATTTTTTTTGAAGGTGATAATGTGAGAGTTAGATGCAATTCTTTCTCTAAGGCTGTAGTGAAACAAGGTGTTGTAACATTCTGGGGTTTACATATCAAAAAGTGAAATATTGATTGCCAGAGGGAAATTTTATAGTTGTTTGTTTACTTGTGTGGGATTATTAGCGGCATATTTATCTAAGGTTGAAAGTTCTCCATTCGGTAAATATGTCCTTAAAAATCCCATACAATCAATGGTTCTTTTGCAGTAACCTACCTGCAAATAACACTTCTGCACACGCCAAGCCTCCCATAAAAAACATTGGCGGGACCTGGTGCACATGACCCCATTACTAGACCTAAGCCTGTCTGCTCTGCCCACTCAGTCCGCTTAGCCTGCACAGCTGTAACTATCAGAGCGGCTGGAAGGGGATTTTCTAACAATTGTAGATGGAGCCATCCCTGTGGTCCAGACCCCCTAGGACTGTGAGGTCTGCTTTCTCTTTACTTACTCCATTGCTTCTTCTTCAGGTTTCTACATAACACAGTCAGGGGTGCAGGGGGATATCTGCCTGCCCTTTACAGAGGAAGCTATGGCTCCTCATCTGGAGTATGCAGTGCAGTTTTGGTCTCCAGTCCTTAAGAGGGATATAAATGAGCTGGAGAGAGTGCAGAGACTAAGTGCAACTAAATTGGTTAGAGGGACGGAAGACTTAAATTATGAGGGTAGACTGTCAAGATTGGGGTTGTTTTCTCCTGAAAAAAGACACTTGCGAGGGGACATGATTACACTTTACAAGTACATTAGAGGACATTATAGACAAATAGCAGGGACCTTTTTACCCTTAAAGTGGATCACCGTACCAGAGGCCACCCCTTTAGACTAGAAGAAAAGAACTTTCATTTGAAGCAACGGAGGGGGTTCTTCACAGTCAGGACAGTGAGGTTGTGGAATGCACTGCCGGGTGATGTTGTGATGGCTGATTCAGTTAATGCCTTTAAGAATGGCTTGGATGATTTTTTGGACAGACATAGGGGCAAATTCATTAACAGGCGAAAATTTGCCAGCAATGGCTTTGCGCATATCGCAACACTTCACCAGGTGTAAATTCGGCTGGACAACACTAATTCATGAAGATCCGAAGTTGCGAACAGGGTACCAAACGCTGGCGAAATTACGCTCAGCAGTTCGAAGTTACGCTAGCGTTGGCTAATTAGCATACGGCGTGCATAAAGTACAATGGCCGTATATACTGCAGCAAATACATTACACTACACAAGGCCAGGGAACCTGTGCCCACAGTATAGTTTAGGTGCCATATGTTAGCAAATGTAGGGGGGAAGGAGGATACCCCAAAAAAAAATGTATGATCTTTTTCAGTCTACCACCCTTTAAATAGGAAAAAATGCCAGCGTTAAACATTTTCAACTTTTTTTTGAGGAACTCCTATCTACTCTATTGCACTTCGCCTGGTCTGAGGTGGTGAAGCCAAGTCTGGCGATAGAGGTAACGGTCAGTAAAATCAAAAACTTAGTGAATTTGTGTAGTAACACTCTTTCGCCAGACCGTAAATTCGCCTGGCGTTAGAGTGCAAAGTTGTGCCAGAGTCTATCTCCTTGGCGAAATTACGCCAGCGACTGTTAGTAAATTGGCGAAGTGCCGAAATGACGTTACGCTGGCAAATTTTCGCCAGCGTTAGCCACTTCACCCTTTAGTAAATTTCCCCCAAAATATCAAAGGCTATTGTGATACTAAGCTCTATAGTTAGTATAGATATGAGTATATAGAATTTATGTAAAATTAGGGAGGGGTATGTGTATCATACAAAAAAGACAAAGTCCATCAAGTTCAACCCCTCTAAATGAAAACCCAGCATCCATACACAGTGTATGGATGCTGGGTTTTCATTTAGAGGGGTTGAACTTGAGGGACTTTGTCTTTTTTCAACCAGATTTAACTATGTAACTATGGTGGTTATGTAAAAACTTTTTTTTTCTGTCCAGTTACAGCAAGGTATGACTATGACAGCTTGCCTAGATTATTATCCTAGACAGACTGCGTGGGCTCTAAGGGTTGCCTTATTCTAGCTCCTAATGTTCATCCAGGGTAATAACAAATTGCAATATCAAAAATGTAATGTTAATGTAAATGAGGCTGAGGCTAGATCTCATCTAATTTATCTCCAGATGGTCATGACACAGAGATGCTCCCTTTATCCCTATTTTTCTTTAGTTATTGAGCTACTTGTTCTATATAAAGTCTAACAAGTGAATATGACATGAGACACTCCTTTCTGGCAAACCGTATTTAATTCATATTCAAAAGCTGTACTTTAAAGCATTTGTGGACTTGCCCCAATTATTACACTACAAATACATAGAATTATGAGACATGATTTTCAGTGCAATGAGGGACTCATTACTCAATTACCCAAAACACAGTGGAGAACAACTCCAGGGGGCAGAATTACTAAAGGGCGAAGTGGCAAACGATGGCGACAATTCGCCAGCATTACTGCCTGCAGAGACATTGCCAGTTTACGAACGGGCGCAGGGGCCAATATGCTAGTGAAAGAGATAGGCACTAGCGATCATTCACACTCCATCGCCAGGCGACAATTTGGTCTGGGGAATGGACGTTACTCCGCAAATTCACTGAACGTTACTTCTTTTGCCAGACTTACCTTCGCCAGCTCAAAGTTCAAAAAATGCCTGCAATAGTCCAAAAAATTTTTTTTTTGAGTAACCGGTTTCCCCCATATATTTTCTAATATATGGAACATTAACTATACACTGGGCTCATGTGTAGGGCATTATAACAACTCTATTGTCTTTATTAATGTTCCCTGGACATGTGTAATCAACAGTGGAAATGTATTTGCTGCAATATATAACATAATAACGTCCATTTAACTTTAAATTTGCCGCAGTATGCAAATTAGCGACTTTTCGCTGGTTAGTAAATCTGCCCCAATATCTCTTGTACATTATTTACCTAGAACCTACAGTCCTTTAGTTTGCTCACAAAAACACATTTCAATTGAAACTCTGGAACATAGATATATGCAGATTTATAGACCAAGTTCAGTGAAACAGAATATATGTTACACCTACAAGGTGACAAGTCCTATGCTATAGGCTTTCTCTAGCTCATTGGTTGCAACTTTTATGGCCCTGTTTTCACATTTAGACATTTTCCCAAGCAGTTGCTAAACCATATGAAGGAAAAAACTGTTTTTTTAGATGTAGTAGAAATGACAACTCAGAAAGTAGCATTCCAACATATTATGGAATTATTGCTGTTTAAAGCATGAAAGAAAAGACTAATGAATTGAACAGAAATCTTCCCTAAAAAAGAAAAGCATTCGGCACCCTTGGTTATAATGTTTCATGAATGTTCAGGTAAATTAAGGGTTGTATTTCAATGTCTATGCAATTTTTATAAACATTACCTGTAGCCGACCATTACATTTGGTTGAGTCAATATCATTACAACTGAATTTCACTAAACATTTTATACAAATGAACTTTCCGCTTTAATGTTTATTCTCTTTCAGTACATTTCTGTTTAAACAAGTGTAAATACTTGCTGATGATAATAACTAAATCTATTTCCATGAAGACCCCATTTTAGTTAATGTTATTTCAATGAAAATTCCATTTGACCGTTTCAATATACTTTTATTTTAGCGAACATTTCACTCACAATTTTTAATGTTTACATTTATTTTCTCTGCATTCCATTTGCTACACAAAACATTTATGTTTATGATTGTATTTGTTTTCTAGAACACCTTGTTCACTGAGCATTGCATTTACCTGAAATATCTGAATACACAGGTAAATGCAATGTCTCATATAATGTACAGTTGTCATGTTCAGTAACATTGTATGTTTAGCACAGTGAAATGTTCAAGTAACAGTTCTTGTGGATGGTCACATTTTTCACAATATTTTTTTCCCAAAAGATAATTTTGAAATTTCTATAACTTCCTTCAATAAGTACTTGACGGGATTCTGTCATGGAAAAACATGTGTTTTTTTTTTTACAAAATGCATCAGATAATAGTGCTCCACCAGCAGAATCCTGCATTGAAATTTAATTTTTCAAATGAGCATGACATTATTTTGTACTTAATTTTGAAATATAACATGCGATTACACGTTGTTAGTTTCATAGGTGCCCTTGTGACTTGTGCTCGGTTAAACTTCAGTCACCTTTTACTCCTGCACTGCAAGTTGGAGCAATGTTACTCCCCCCCCTTTCCCCCCTAGCAGCCCATCAAAGAACAGCTCCCTGCTCCTTTCAGCAGGAAAATGGCTGACGTCTCCATGACATTTCTCCTTTAAAGTGGACCTGTCACCCAGACACAAAAATCTGTGTAATAAAAGTCCTTTTCAAATTAAATATGAAATCCTATTTCTATTTTTTATTAAAGCATTCATAGCTGTTGTAAGCTCATTTAAAAATCTCAGCTGTCAATCAAATATTACCTGCCCCTCCTCTATGCCATGGGCATAGAGGCGGGGCAGACAATTACTTTCACTTTCCATTCAGCACTTCCTAGATGTCACTGCTCTCCCCACATTCCCCCGTTCTCTTTACCATTTAATTGTGTAACCAGGGCATGGGGATGGACATCAGGTCCCCCATTCTGGTGCACAAACAAGATTCTGAGATGTTGCAAGGCTTGTCTCAATAACAGTGTCCACAAAATGGCTCCTGCCTGCTTGCTATCATTTTGAATTCCCAAACTGAAGGAAACAAGATTCAAATAATTTATATAGTGTAATTAAAGTTAATTTTGCTTGACTAATGTGATAAAATAGGATTTGGAATAATTATTTTGGGTGACGGGTCCCCTTTAAGAGCTATAGGAGAGGTTCAAATCCAAGAGTCACATCTTTGATGCTTTGCTATTGTTGCTGGCCTAAGGCACAGTATTTATGGCAGACCCAGCCTATTATGTATGCGCTGTATATCCTGTCATAGCAGCAAGCTGTATTATAAAAATAGTTTATGAAAAATGCCAATTACATTTTCAAATAAAACGTCCTAAAGGGATTTGCTCAGTTGTCACATGAATAATTGGGACAGGTTGTCCCTTCAGCTTTAGAGTTATTAACAGAAATGTGTTTTTTTTAAAGTGAGAAGATGGAATTTGAAAGTCTCCAGAGCAGAATTTCAGACTATTTGTACTTTGGTAATCATTTCAATTAGGTCACAGTTGATATGTTCAGACTGTAGCTTTTTGTCCTGGGTCAGTGATGTCCAAATGCCTCCCCATAATGAGTCAGTTCTTTATAATAGCCACACATCTGAGGGTCAGTTCCTGTTAAAGAGAACTGTCATTAGTAATGAATGTCTACCAATTAGTCTTACAAATAATCTCCTGCAATGGTGGGTATAGGGGGCTACCAATCCCCTGGCTGGTAAAATGCTTGGATCAAACCGTGTAACATTGCCCTTTATGCTAGATCAAAGTCATTGTTATATAGAAAATATAGATAAAGCTCTTCAGTTTCCTTTCCTGTCTTTTAAAGTAGGGTTGCTGCCTGTGACCTTGACCAAGGAAGATTTGTCGCCCGATGTTGCCTATATCGCTGCTATATCACTAGTGCAGTGAACAGTGAGGGAAGTTGCATTGTCTGCACTAAAAGAGCTGAAATTCCAATTTCAGCATTTTGGCATATTGGCGGATGAAGCATTGATATATTTGGGCAGGCCATGATATCGGAGGTGGCTATTGGCCAGATGTTTCAATACTCGAACCCAACCAGCCCCTAGAGAAACCAAGATGTTCAGTTCATAATCTGAATGGATTATAGTTTGGCAGCAGTTAGTACTAGGTAGGTACATCCCTGCCAAATATATCTTATAATATATATTTATAATCATATATCATTATAATTATTCTATTTTATTTTGGTGGACAGTCCCAATTTTCAGTTCACATTTCTCTATACTGGAATGCTGAATAAATGTCCTATGTTGCCCTGATTGTCTTTAGTTCTCCTTAGCTTACTGCTCCTTGAGAAAAAAATCCAAGTTGGTGCTCCATGCAAACTGGTAAATATACTGGCACATCTGGCGTTATTATGCTGATTTTTTTTCCCCCCGTTTTCTGTAGGAATTGTATTGACATGTTTGGGGTTATTATAGTGATTTTCCATTTTCTGTAGTAATTATACTAGCACATTTGGGGTTAATATGCCCATTATCTATTTTCTGTAGTAATTATACTGGCATGTCAAGGGTTAATATGCCTGTGATGTTTGGGTAAAATGGGGATTGTGTTTAGGGGTGTGGTCACAAAGTGGGTGAGACCAAACATTTGAGAACAGGGCCCAAATTAATGAAGTTGGTATCTCTATACAACTGATGACAAACACTCTGCAAATCAGGGTTATTACACTTGGGGTTCATTGCTGGACATGATGTGCAGCCACTGTCTCTGTTTCAGACTGAAAAGCAGTGCATATTTTTGCTAAGGGGTGATACCTTTAAATCCAAGAGAAAGTGGTCAGGATTCACATTGTGCAGCCTCTCTGCTAAAACCTCAAAGCGCCTCTGAAGCATTTGTGCTGTGGAATCTATAAATATATAGAGGGCCAAATAAGGAAGATTTGCTTAGGTTTTCTCCTATTACTAATTCTTCTTTCCTCCTTCGGTTTTCCAGAGATGTAAACCTATTAGAATTTAAATACATTTTACGTCAAACAAAACCACCACCGCAGTAGAGCCGGCCCTGGCTACATAGAATTTCATGGGGAGTTAAGTTTATTATAAAAGCTTGGCACAGATCCTGATGAGTCTGTAAAAGGTACAGGATGAATCTGCTGTGGCCAAAAATACAGCTGAACAGAACATGAGCTGACCTCGCATTCTGTCTGGAGACTGAGTGCAAAACCATCAATTCATTGCCTGTGAATGTGTCACTGCGGTGCTGGAGAAAAGCTTGTGGTTTCATATGTAAACACTCCATGACTGTGCCACATTCTCCAATTATTATCTGATAACTCGGAGCTTTGAGAGCCCATTGCATTTTATGACAGATCAGGTTGGTCTATTACTGCAGTTAATTGATTCCACATCATTAGCCAAATGCTATTTCAGTAAATGGGAAATAAATGACTTTGCAAAGCCAATGTACTGTAGATTGCAATTCAACCAAGCATGAGAGTTGCGAGCAACATAGAATGACTTGAGGTGTTTCCAGTTTTTTTCTCTAAGTGAGAGCACATGAATATCAACTTTCTTATCAGGGGCTAAGTCTGGAATGGGAAATGTCCTGAAAGGAAAACAGTGTAGGATATTTTTGGGAATTTGGTAGGAATGATAACCCTGGTCCAAGTGGAGTAAATACATGTTACTGGGCCCCACAGAAAAGTAATTTTAGGGCCAGAGGTTGTCCTGTATATATATTGAAATTGCTCCTTAAATATGGCCTCATGGAGCCCCCTATACCTCCTGGGCCCACCTGCAGCTGCAGGGTCTGCTTCCTCTGTAGTTACGCCCCAGGGAGTGGAACAGAACCTGCAGAACAGAATTTGCAAAATAAAGGTTAAAAAAAAATATGTTGTTGAGGGGATAGGACAGCAACAGTAACATATCAAATAAAAGATGTCCTCTAGGATCTCAGGGACCCCCAAAAACAGCACTTATATGTATAGGTTATCTATCTATGATGTTCAACTGGAGACTTTAGTGGGATGCTGGGAATTTGAAGTTCAGGTACAAACAGGTGTATTAGTTCCTTAGATCACTACTGGGAATACCCCTAAATTGTTACACCAGCTTCATTTGATTTTTAGCTAGAACAGGACGTAAATAAGAATAAATAAACAATAATTGGGGCTTGTTTTAATTACTACTCTTGGTTCTACATCTGCCACACATTTGGACCCCCCACACACAATCAGACCCCATGTTGTTAATTACTGATTTCCCTGTGATGCTTCAAGGATATCCAGCAAACATGCTCTGCTGTCAAGGCTCAAGTTTGCAAACCTACTGTCTCAATCACTCAGCAATACACTGAATCACAAATACCTAAAGGGGATTGTTCAGTGTGGCAATTTCTCCATATTATTGATTGTGACATCACTGAATATGCCATTATTTTAACATTGTTGCCATTTGTGATGTCCTCATAGCTCATAGGGCTTATGCTTTGAATGAGTTGGAATCAGATAACATATATTACTCCATTCAGACTTCTGACCCCACATGGTGTTGATTCCCTCCCTCTGAATTGATGAAATCACTGTTTCCCCAACACAAGTTCTGCTTACTGTCAACTTCTCTAAGCGCTTTGTCTGACTCCATTCTCCTGCTGGCTCCACTGCCTCTGCAGAACATCATTTGGTTTACAGCACTAAATTCTCTGTTGAGCTATACCATCTTGTACAGTGCTCCAGTTTGATCTGTAAATAATGGAAACCATTAAATATATTTACTCAGGGGATACAACAAGTAAAAGGGAAATTTCTTTGTGCAAGTTTTGCATTTAAAGGGCCAGTAATCAACAAATAATTGGGCTTTATGTGTGCCCTAATATATCATTTTGAATTAGTCTGCTTTTGCATCAACAACTCACTTATATTTCATAATGGTAGCTTGTTCATAGCTTTCTACAATACCATGTATGGGTTTATGGGATCACTTCTGTCTAGCAATTGATAGTTTGTTCTTTTACTTTGCATTTTCTGGCAACTCATGACATTATCTCACTCTTTTTTGATTGTTTGATTTCAAATTACTGCAACGTAGCAGAGACATTTAAACACTCTGGGTCTCATTTTCAGCAAATGCACCTGGGCTGTAAACCATCCAGAATGTTTGCGTCCAACAGTGGGACACGTGCTGCTGCTGAAAGCATTAAGCCATTGGCACACACTTTATTGACCATAGAGACACATTGCTTCCTATTGTGACCCTGGTGATGGAACACCCCAAAGCAAGTGTTCCTGGGAAAGCCCCACCAGAATCAGCCATAGGCATCTTAATGGGAAGCCAAGGAGGGCATTTTGCTCACTTTTGTTCTCCCTTAAGTATCAAAATTCTTAGTGCCCATAAAACTTGGTGAGCAAGTTACCAAAGCAATAGGTGAAATAGTGTGTTTTGTCTTTAATTTCTCGCTTTGGGACCTACAAGCTTCAGGGAGCTTGTTTCCTAACCAAGTAGTATGTTTTCTTTATTACTTTTGCTTGTGTTTTGGAGAGAATAGTCAGGCCACACACTCCATTCCACTGGAGCAACTCACATAATTGAGCAGAAATTCCATAGAAAGGTTATTCTTTGTTAATTTCTTTGTTGTTGTTTTTATTCAAAACAATGTTATACCCAGCTGTATCATAAAAATAATGTAAGCGTTTACAAAATAAAGAGATTTCAACACACAAAAGCATTTGGCTCTGATGTTATCACAGCAAAAAGATATGGTCAAGACAAGTATTATGAAAAAACACAGTGGGTAAAGAGCAGGCAGTCATAACATAGCAATAAGAGTTTAAACATGGAAGTCCTAATAATTAAACAAACAAGAAAGTTAACATGGTTCAGCTTTGTTCATTTCCACCAATCCTATACATAGGGGCAAATTCACTAAAGGGTGAATCGCCTAATGCTAGCGAAAATTCGCCAGCGTGACGTCATTTTGTAACATTTTACTAACGGGCACTGGCGTAAATTCGCTAGCGAAGTGGACCTACTCTAGCGCTCAGGGCCGGAACTAGGGGTAGGCAGAGTAGGCACGTGCCTAGGGCGCAAAGCTTGGAGGGCGACAGGCACGTACCTTTCTCCGCTTCCTACCCCTAGTCCGGCTGAGTGCGCTCCTCTCCTCTTCAGTCCTGCGTACTGTTTGTGTTCCTGCGCATGCGTACGCGTACGCGTACAGGAGGAGAGCATACCGGAAAGGGGTGCCGGTCAGTCAGCATGCATGCGCATGTACTTCCAGCGCACACGGTAGAAGGGGTGTCACGGCTGGCTGGGTTGCCTGGGGTGCCTGGAGGCGTGGCCCGGCCCTGCTAGCGCTACTTCGCACCCTTACGCCAGATGAAGTTGCGCTATGGCGAAGGGATGACGTAACTACGCTAATTCACTAACTTGCGCATTTTACTGAACGTTACCTCTTGCGCCAGACTTGCCTTCACCACCTCAGACCAGGCGAAGTGCAATAAAGTAGATAGGGATTGCTTCATAAAAAGTTGACATTTTTTCTAAGTCCCAAAAAACGCTGGCGTCTTTTCATTTTTTAAGGGTTATAGGCTGAAAAAAATCGTAAATTTTTTGGGGGCACCCACCTTCCCCCCTACATATCCTAACTTATGGCACCTAAACTATATAGTGGGCACATGTATAGGGAAAAATATCAACTCTATTTTATTTAATGAAGCTTTCCCAGGCTTGTGTAGTGTAATGTATTTGCTGCTACATACAGTATATGTCCATTCAACTTTAACTTGGTGCCGTATGCAAATTAACAAAAAAGAGAAGATGCCGGCTCCAAGCTCCAATCTCCTTTGGACTAATTACAATATATCAATAGAGCAAATCACTTATAAATCACTTATAAACTTTGCGGGTCAAATCCCTTATTTTTGTGTATATATATATATATGCATGTAATGCTCAAGTTGCTCAAATTTCTACGTTGATGCAGACCGCTAGGCAATCCTTACCAAGCAGAAAAATCTGGCCTGGGTGTCCAGACCCCAGGCCCTTCACTCCAATCGTTAAATGATAGAAAACAGCCAAAGAGCTTTACACTCACCAAGTTAGCCGAATGGTCCGGGTGCCGTGCCCTGAACCCGTAGCTTAGGCAAACTCTGTCTTCAAAAATAAATCTGCACGCACTCCTGCAACCATGGCCGTGGAAGTTAAAAATGTAACTTTATAATAAAGTTACATTTTTAACCTCCACGGCCATGGTTGCAGGAGTGCGTGCAGATTTATTTTTGAAGACGCCGTATGCAAATTAGGCATCGCTAGCGTAACTTTGCTTTGCTTGACAAATTAACGCTAGCGCAACTAGGCTACCGTTTGCCTCCCTGAGCGCAACTTCGGAAATTAGTGAATTAGCGGCTCCCTGGCGAAGTGCGGTGAAGCCTGCGCTAGCTCAACTCCGCAGGTTAGTGAATTTGCCCCATAGTTACCTGAAACAGTGACCTGTGAACAGTGATTGTCAACATTGCAATGGATTCTGGGGGCACTATCTGCCGGAATTCGTTGTGGTTCACTTTAGCAGATAGTAAAGAATTAGTTCCTTGCAAACAAATCTTACTAGGTAGTATGCTGAAAATTATGTACAGTAATTTGCCTGATATCAGAAGAGAGACTAAAGGTGCCCATAGACACACAGCATTGGCTGGCTCATATCAGCATTGGTTAGCTCGTTAATTGGGCAGGTTGCCTTTGAAGGTGCCCAGACATCGGCCAGTAATTACTCTTGAATCACCAGATACAGAATTCTATTGTTTCTACCTGCCCTGTCTCCTGCTCTGTTCTGCCTTCCCTATGCTCCTTGTGTGTGTCATACTCTGCCTGTCCTATGCTCCCTGGGTGTGCCAAACTCTGCCTGCCCTATGCAATGTGAGGGTATAACTAAAAATGTTTACATATGAGTGATATCCCTTATCCCATTTTTTGGTGTGTTACCACCATTAATGATGATATGGTCTTAAAAGTTCTTGAGATAACATGGGTGTAGTTTAAAGGGGCGTGGTTTAAAAGAGGAAGTGGTCAACACTGGCTTCCATTATCGGCCCTCCACCCAGGGTTGCCAGATAATGGGCAGGGGGAAGGGTGGGGACAGGACCGGTGACATCAGGGGTGGGGCCAGTGAAATCGAGGGTGGGACTGGTTATGTTGGGGCGAGACTGATGACGCATCGATCAATGATTGGTTGATCGCCATGTCATTATTTTCAATATCCTGTCTGGATTTCCTAATTTGAAAATCCAGACAAGAAGGTTTCACCTGGACAGCCCTTCCAAATACTGGTCAGTCCAGGTGGTAACTCTAGTTGCCCCTACCAGCAAAGTCTGGACCCAGTATTACAATTCACTGGCAATGTAGACACTGGTAAATGTTTAACTGCTAGTCACATTAAAGTGCATTGGGTTGTGAGCCTATAAAGCCATGCCCCACATACATCAATCTAATGTAACCGGCATACTGAATGAGAAAGTCTTCATTGTGTATCTAATACTCAATCAGGAATTGCCATATCATGGTAAATTCAGCTGGAATGCAGATCTGGCCTGCACCATGTCACCTGTGTTTTGTATACCATGACACGGATCTGTACAGTATTTTAGTGGATTTTTATTTTGTAGCTTTTTAAGCGTTTACAATATAAACATATATTTGTTTTATGTAAATAAAGCTTGCAGATTTTAGATTTCTAAATAACATTGAAGCTTAGCAATATAGATCTGGTACATAATAGGTCAGTCTCATTAAAGTACAGCAATGCTTAGCATTTACAGCTATTAAAATCTGGGGTTGGTCTGACAACTCCTTCAAGAGAACCCCGGCCCTCTACTTACTGTTGTATGCAATATGGTGGATGTTGCTAGGGTATTAGAATGTGTTGTAGAAGCTTGGAAGGTATAAGATCTGGAGAAGGGGGGGTACTAATAAAATAGTTATATGGGTTGCATTTCCTGAGAGGTCAAATAGATAAAAAGAATAAAGTGTAATACAACCATAAAATATACATCATTCTACTGCACTCAAGCCTGTGCCCCAGGAGGAGCAATTCAAGGACCATTCAGTCTGCTGTCAGTCCCGACGTCCCAGAAACCTATTAGTAGTGGGCATTGGGCAACATCTTATTGATTAGAAGGGCAGTCATTTTGTCTATAGAGTGAGAAACTCCAGAATGTTAGCTGTGATCAAAACATTGGGGATTGTAAATTGTAAATTTGTAAATTACTTTTGACTCACAATGCAATGGGAACATTTTATGCAATTTATTTGATTTGAGGTCTGATCAGCTCCAGGCACTGGCCATTGTAGTCATCGGCAAGTGAGAAGTAGAGATATTTTTATTCTCAGCACCAAGTGACAATAGCGACAATATGTTTTGGTGTTTCAGTTGTGGTTGTAAGTTAGATATATGATGGTGTTCTTATGAGTCTCACAATGAGTCACTACAGTTCTTAGGAGAAGACTTCATAGTGACATTATCCTGAATTCAGTAGCAGGCCCAGCATGCAATTCACCAGCTGACAGTTTTATCTTGATGTAGCATTACAGAAGATTTGTTGAGCTTATGGCTGATACACATATGCAGTGTGTGGACTATATACCAATGGCAACACTGTACATATTGTTAATAAGGATTGTCAGAGACTGGTTAGAAATCCTTGCAATGAGCTCTAAGCAGTTTTATTCTTTATTGTAACAACCACTATGTATGATCCTTGCAAGCTCTGGGATCATAGCTAATTTAAACAAACCTTGCTCAGTCAGAATATGGACTGGAATTATTTCCCCTCACATACCAAGTCAGAAGTTTAAATAACCTGTGCGTGATTTATGCGGATGCAGAACAGGAATGTACAACCTATGGCCCTGTTACTAAACTTTCTCCTTCCAGCTAAAAGACGATGGAACATTATAATTCAGCAACAAAAAGATGGTTGCTAGTTGCACATCCTGCTGTGAAAGGCCTTGGGTCACAGAGGTTGCAACTGTGCTGTAGGGGGTGCACCAGACCCAACAACCTACAGTCAAAGCCTGTACACTTATGTTGTTTTTCACTCACACAACCATGTCTGAAATGGCCTGCTGAGCCAAAACAAAAACATTGATATATCAATAAACATGTGTACAGTTAAACATGAGTCACTGGTGTTGGATTATTTACTTACAAAGTTTTCAGCTAATTTTAAAGTTGAATTAGTCTTGGAAGTCATTACAGGTACAAAGTAAAAAAAAAAAAAAGATTCATTGTTTGGTTGCAAGGTGATCTCTTGGTTGTGTGCCCAGGCCCATTTTCCACCAAGGACTCTTCTCAAACTTATCTGTTGTGCCTCTCGCTTCATGGGTAAGCTTTAATTTGGGTATCGTAGAATCAACTGAATTTATCCAGGAGTCCTTTGTGGGAGGGACAAATAGGTCCTCTCTTAAATAGTTTCAAATTTTCCCATTAGGCATTTTTGCTAAAAATTGTATTGGTGTGCCTCATTGTTCTGCTTTGATCTTTTGTTGAAATTCCTGCTTGTTTAACGTGGAAAACAATAAAAACATTTTCAACTAAAATACTTTCAACACTTGGGTCCAGGCTCTATGGGGCGTGGAGATGGTGGATGGCAGACTGCCCATATCCAAAATTTTACAATGGGGTTGGTTCTTTAGTCCTTCCAGTGACACTACTATATTAGCTTGTAGCGCCATATTAGGCTTATATGGGTCTGGGTGGTACCACCAATGTAGGTAATATGCTTGGGCTGCCACGTAGTACAACTGGAAATTGGGTAAAGCGAGTCCACCATCCTCCCTCCCGTTTATTTATTTTTTAAGTTTTTATTTTTGCTTTTAAACTTTTTTAGCAGTGAAGAGGAAGGAACATTTTGGAAAGTCTATATGGAGTAAGGTAGAACTGATTTATGAACTTCATTTGTAGATATCTGTCTCTGATGGATATTGTTGTATCAGGTATCTGAGCCCATTTAATTTTATCTTTATGAATTGCCCAAGGGGGCACTTGAATTCACGCATCCAGACCCATCAGTGGCCTAGAAGGGGGGCCTGTGGATGTAGCCAAGGGACCCCACATCTCATTAATCCCCCACTGTACATGTGTACTCCAAGACACTGTAGGCTTTGTATCTGTACTATGGGGGTACGCTATGCACTACAGGCACTGGACTCCAGCTAAATCCTAAATATAGCTTCTAATTTATTAATAAGCGGGGTAATTGTTCCAGTGCACTTATTGTTTGTGACAAATCAGATCTTCGCTAGCCATTTCTCTGTTTTCAGTAGTGCAGACTAATTGCTCATTGGTCTCTTTGAAAAATTGCACTGGTGCAGTTACTAAATTAGCTAAATTATCTCCAATTAGTACTGTAAATAGGCTGGCAGGGTTAATCTGCCCAGAAACAGAATGATCCACCTGTGTGGTTGCATTGCTGAATAAGTGGGTCTTTGGCTGTAAGGGCCAGCAGCATACTAATCTGCCTAAAACAGGCCACATATAATGGAAGTTTGAACAATAGGCCTAATCCAGTGGTCCCTAACCAGTGGTTTGTGAGCAACATGTTGCTCTCCAACCCTTCGGATGTTGCTCCCAGTAGCTTCAAAGCAGGTGCTTATTTTAGAATTTTTGGCTTGGAGGCACGTTTTAATTGCATAAAAACTATGTGTCCTGCCAAACAGAGTCTACTGTAGGCTAGCCAATCACAGCCCTTATTTTGCACCACCCATGTGTCATGCTTACATTGCTCCCTAACTCTTAAAACTACTGAGAACATTTATTTATAGATATATTTTATATATTATATAAGTGACATTTAAAACTGACTGGGTATAAGCTGCCACTGATGCTCGCTAGCATAAAATGGCTCGTCTGCGGCATGTTCGGATGAGTGAAGCTTAGATGCAGATGTGAGATTGGGGGGAAATATTATTAGTTGCAAAAGCAGATCCCTATGCTCCATCTCAAGGAATGTACAAATGATTCCTAGGAATGTAACTTGCCATAACAATTGAACAGACACTAAACCAGACATTTTGCAAGTGAGACCTTGATTTTAACTCTGCTTCTAACTAAAGAACGTGAAAACCAAATAGAGTAAGTGAAGTGGGTAAGAAAACTATTCAGAAACTATTTCAAATGCTACTCATTTAGGTACATGCATTTATACATGCTTTGTTATATTAATAAATTGTCTATGAAGTACTAGGTACAGCACAAAATGCATAAGCCCATATCTGCTGTAATATCTACAATCAGTCTTGTCTGGTCTGGGTGATCTCTTAGGGGTTATTTACTAAACTTCGAATGCAAAAATCCAGAAAAATTCGTGATTTTTTGTATAAAATCGAATTTTTCGTAATTTATCATACCCGTTGGATGAAAAAGTCCAAATCAGAAAATCCGGCATCTGTCGATGTTGCATATAAGTCAATGGGAGAAGTTCCAATGATTTTTTGATGTGCTTACTTTTACATTGGCTAACCGTAGGATTCCCCCCATTTCTGTCTATAAAGTCCAGCCTTTATTGTATATTTCTTCTCTATTTAAAGTATTGTCATCAGATTGAGTTGTAAAGGTTGATGTTGAAATGATAAGTCTAGCAGAGAGTCTTCTCTCTATCAGAAAATGAATGCTGGCTAATTCTTCTCTGGACACTTGGAGATGTTTCTCTCATTATGGTAATGGTGCTGCAATTGGTATGAGAAATCATTATTTGTATATCTTTATATTTCCCACTCATTTAGTAATTTGATAAGAGATGTATATTAGGTTGGTAGTAGCATTGTAAGCAGTGATGGGCGAATTTGCGGCGAATTTGTGCGATTCGCCGCCAGCGAATAAATTCGCGAAACGCAGGCGAAAATTCGCCCCCAAAAAAAAAAAAATTTTGCCGGCGTACAAAAAAAACAGGCGACGGCATCAAAAATGGGCACCAGCGTCAAAAAACGCCGTTTCGCGAATTTCGCCCATCACTAATTGTAAGGTGAATAGAAGGTTGGACCTTGAAGTGGAACTTAGCCGATAAAAGCTTGACAACGAGTGGTTTAGTCTGAGCTAAATGCAACTCATGGAAGTTTCTGATGAAGGTCACTGGTGGCTCGATCCATTTTGCATTTATAGGAACAGTAACACCAAAAAATTAAAGTGTTTTAATGTAATGAAAATATCATGTACTGTTGCCCTGCACTGGTAAAACGGATGTGTTTGATTCAGAAACACTACTATATAAACTGTTTATATAAATAAGCTGCTGTGTACAGGGCGACGATCCATCGTGCAGCGCTCAATTTCTCCTCCCTGCCTTCTATAGGAGATAGCCAGGGAGGAGAAATCGAGCGCCGCACGATGGATCCCATAGCAGTAATAATTGGGCACATTAGTGAAACGATTCCTGTAATTTAATGTTAATGGGTCAAAGAATGTCGGGCTGAATGGTCAGCCCCCACACATTTTCACCTAACCAAATCTGGCCCTCATTGCAAAAAGTTTGGGCACCCCTGATATATAGTTTATGTGAGTGTATGGAGAGGTCAGTGTGTGTGTGTATGGATGCTGGGTTTCATTTGGAGGGGTTGAACTTCATGGACTTTGACTTTTTTCAACCTAATCTAACTGTGGAACTATGTAAAATGTTTAGATCTTTCTTTAAGATAATAGAAATCTCTGGTCAGGCAGATTTGATTAAAACAAAGCTACTCTATTGCTAGATAGCAAAGTGGCTGCAAGTTGGAATGATATCACCCCCCCCCCAAAAAAACAGAACAATGGGAAGGTAACCAGATAGCAGCTCCCTAACACAAAATAACAGCTCCCTGGTAGATCTAAGAACAGCACTCAATAGTAAAATCCAGGTCCTACTGGGACACATTCAGTTACATTGAGTAGAAGAAACAACAGCCTGCCAGAAAGCATTTCCATCCTAAAGTGCTGGCACACGACCAGGCAAAAAGACCTGAGATGGCTGCCTACACACCAATATTACAACTAAACAAATACATTTGCTGGTTCAAAAAGCCCTTATTTAAGGAAGGAGGCAGCAAATGTTGTGCATGCTGGTTATAGTGTATTTCTCTCTGAACATCTGAGTAAAATGGGTCATTCCAGACATTGTTCAGAAGAACAGCGTACTTTGATTGAAAAGTTTATTGGAGAGGGGGAAATATATAAAGAAGTGCAGAAAATGATAGGCTGCTCAGCTAAAATGATCTCAAATGCTTTAAAATGGCAACCAAAACCTAAAATAGATGGAAGAAAAGGGAAAATTACCATTCAAATGGATAGAAGAATAGCCAAAATGTCAAAAATCCATGATAAGCTCCATGAAGGTCAAAGAAGACGCCTATGTGAAGCCAAGCTTTCGGCAAAGTCCCATTGTTGAAAAAAAAAAAAAAAAGAAAGGGCTGAAGAGGTTACAACAACACAACAACACAGTGACTGCCTAAAGAGAAATGGTGCAACATTTTATGGACTGATGAAAGCAAGATTGTTCTTTTTGGGTCTAGGGGCCACAGACAGTTTGTCAGATGCCCCCAAACACTGAATTCAAGTCACAGTACAGTGTGAAGACAGTGAAGCGTGGTGACACAAGCATCATGATATGGGGATGTTTCTCATACTGTGGTGTTGGGTCTATTTATCTCATACCAGGGATCATGGATCAGTTTCAATACATCAAAATACTTGAAGAGGTCATGTTGCCTTATGCTGAAGAGGAAATGCCCTTGAAATGGGTGTTTCAACAAGACAATGACCCCAAACACACCAGTAAATGAGCAACATCTTGGTTCCAGACCAATCAGATTGACATTATGGAGTGGCCAGCCCAATCCCCGGACCTTAATCCAATAGAAAATTTGTGGGGTGACATCAAAAATGCTGTTTCTGAGGCAAAACCAAGAAATGCAGAAGAATTGTGGAATGTAACAGGTGCCAGAAGTTGTTGGACTCCATGTAACACAGATGTGCAGTAGTTCTCAGAAACACTGATTATACAACTAAATATTAGTTCAATGATTCAAATGAAAGCAATATCTTGAAACATTTTTCAGTTTATACAGTGAATGTTTGAGTTTGTAAAGAAGAATACAGACACTGCTATTTTTTGGAATAGCCTAATATTCCCTTTTGTTCACTATCTGTAAAGAAATAAAACAAATTTGATACATTTTTCTTCATGTTTTGATTTATAATAGAATGTGCAGTGTTCCCAATGTATATGTGTGTATTATAGGGATTTTGAGCTTTATTCACTTTTTTTAAACACACTGCTATTATTCTGAACACAACTGTATATCACTGATTAATCAGCCAGTTTGCCTTTGTATGCCCTGGCACAGACTGAACTCTCCTCTTTTCTTTTAAAATTCTTTTTATTAACTTCTCTCCTCTATATTGGTTGTGACTTGCCATCGCAGAGAAGCAGTCACTTCTAGGTGTGACTGTTGAGGTAAGACAGTCAATAAGAGGCATGTACTTTGAAAACACTTGTAGAATAAAGACAAGGACACACCTTTGTGTTGGAAACCCGTGAATATAACCGAGTTCTCCCAGTAGTTCTAATCTCTTATTTACATAATGCTTTATAATCCTATCACTTCACAGTAAAACACTTTATCCTTTCTTTCAGCATTCAAGTAGAATTTTAATTTCTTCACCTGAATATACAGCATTCCTTGGAAATAGGGTAGGCTTTCCATATTAGGTCATTTTAACAAGAAAAAATATTCAAACCTTTGAAGGGCTAGAAACACAGATAATAAAATGTGCAGACAGCAATTACTTAAAGGAACAGAAACACCAAAATAATGAAAGTGTGTTACAGTAATGAAAATATAATGTAGTAATGCTCTGCATTGGTATAACTGGTGTGTTTGGTGGAAAAGGGAAGAATTATCTGTGATAGACTTTCTGACCTTTTTCCATATCTGCACGCATAAATAATGACACGTTTTATCTCAGGTAGTTCAGGAACCTACTAGGATATAAATATATATATATATATCTGAATAAATATACATCAGTAGATTCCCCTTGTAACCAAGGAAAGAAATTGCAAAGCAATTATGGTATTATAGCAGTGTTGGTATGCTTGGTAAGAGATAGAGATAATGAGAGAGAAATGGGTAATGCAGCGAAGAGTAAAATTAATCCAAACAAATTTTTAGATATTTAAATAGTAAAAAAAAAACAAAAAGAGAGAGACAGAGGTCAGTTGGTCGATGAAGGCAGCAAAAAAACGATATTCTGAGATATTTTTCATCTGAGGAACCAGTGAAGACTTCCTTTTAATAGACCCAACTGCAATAATATAACTAATGATGCATGGGTTACTCAGAAGCAAACTCAGAAGACACTAGAAGCTTAGCTCTTTGATTGGTAAACCTATTTACTTAATTTTTTAGGATTCCTTGAAGTCTGGCATGGTGCCAAGAGATTGGCGAATTGCTAATATGGTGCTACAGGCCTGTTAATTTGGCTTCAGAGGTAGGAAAGCAAATCACAATATAATGGAGTTTGTGCCAACATGGTTTTATCCATAATAGATCTTGTTCATAGGCGGGCCAGGCACCTTAGGCAACCCAGCAGGGTAGCTTGGCCCCACATACATGTACAGTGATGTCACAGGCGTACGTGCAGTAACGATGTGTGCGCATATGCACGTGCAAGGTAACGATGCTTGCACGTATGTGCAAGTCAAGTGCCAGTTGAGTCAGGTCTATGGGTAGGCAGAAGAGGTAGCTGCTCAGCACCGCCCAATCGTTGTGCACTAGGTAGCTGCCTTTTCTGCCTACCCCTAGTTTCATCCCTGGCCATTCTAAATGCCTTCTATGTGGAGGTGAGCAAAAACCTATATACTGGTGTGAATGTGATCTACTTTGCTAAAGTATGTCAAATAGAAGGTTAATGACTAAGGAATAACATTATTTGTACTTTTATTTAAAAAAAACTTGCTAGATGGTGAGTGTTGGGGGCATCCTTAATTTGGGGGTTTTATGAATAACAAGTTGCATAACTCTAAGCAGTGTCATTCAGAGGCTACTAAAGCAAATAAAGGAATGTCTTGTGTAAAAAAAACAAAACAAAAAAAAAAAAACAGCACTTGTACTAGAAACCACTATTGTGGGTTCAATAGAGGCACTCCCTAATCTACCATTAGGGAGTGCCAAAAATGAGTCACCCCCAAGTGGTTGTATTTACTTACCCGACACCCCAGGCTGGTGCTTCTATCAGCAGAAAGCTGCAGAGACTCAGGGTTCTGCCAGCAAGCACCAAGGAGCGATTGTATTCCTCGCTCTTGAAATTACCCAGGGCAGACGCATGCACAGCAGAATGAAATTGCCAGCTTTTTTGGCAAAGTTTGGCTTTTCACTCTACTGTGCATGCACACCTGCAAGAAGAACCAGGAAGAGGATCTCTCAGTGGTGCTCGCTGGGAAGAACCCAGGGCCGAAGCAGTTTTCTGCTGACAGGAGCAGGGGGGTCAGGGGTCAGGTAAGTAAATACAATCGCTTAGGTTTGCCTAACATTTGGCAACCTCAAGCATATAAAGATTTTCCTTCTACTTTAAACAAGTATAAAATCCAAAGCTATTGTGATCTTAAAGGAGAGCTGAAGTTTCATTATAAAAGTAAACTAGAAATGTTGTACATTATGTTTTGGGATTCTGTACCAGCTCAAGGCAACCACAGTCCTTAAGCAGTAAAGATCTGTTCCTCTGTGCTGCTGTCACTTACCGAGCTTAGGGACTTAAAATATACTGTATACATAGAATATAAATGTCACAATATAAGGCTGATTAGTAAAAAAAACAAAACAAAAAAAACAGTGCTTGCATATACTTCATTCATTTTTCATTAAAATACATTCTTGATCATCCCACTATATGTAAAAAAAAAAAATATGAAAAAAAAAAAAAAAAAAAAGCACTCTACTACACTCTCTCAAAAACTGGCACTTCATATTAAATGTGATTGCATTTTTATTACATGGCTCTCATTTTGCTTTCAATTAAAATACATAGCTTTATATAAATAAACTGATATGTATGCCAGTATTTAACCTCTATATAATTTGAGAGTAGGACTTGGTTTTAATGATGGTTAGAAAATATCCCCAACGTGTGTTTATGTAACTGAAACCAATTCATCCTGGAAATCAGGACAATTTCTATAAATAGGGCTGTATGCGGAGAGGAAAGAAGCCCAGAGTTATCCTGACCATGACACAAATGTCTTAACAACTTTGCACACAGTCAATCAGCAAACATCAAGGTTGACTTACAAAAAGGGGAATTTTTCCAAAGTTGGAAAGGAATCTTAGAAATAAGATTAGAACGGCCTGGAGGGGGAAGAACAAATCAAAGTTACAGCAGAGTCCAGAGTAGAACAAACTTTTATTCACCTGAAACCATGACGTCTGTATGATGCTTGCGTCAGCATTAAAATAAACAACTGGTTTTTATTTACAATTGTCTATAGCACAAACATGCGTTTGCAGTAACTGACTTGGATTGAAATAAATGCATCACAATATTATCTGTATTGCACCAAATTCTGTTAACCTCTTTAAAATTCAATAAGTTACATTATTACAGTGCAAAAGTTACCTTTGCACAAAAAAAAAATTTAATTAAAAAATGAACTATGAAATGGTTGTACTGGAGTTTACATCTTAAACATTTAACATCTGTAATTATTATTTTTTTTTTTTCCAATGAAATGTATAAATAGAAGTGCATATTGTACATAGCGGTTTATAAAGGAGATGAGAAAATACAGACATTTGGCTACTTACAACTGAAAGCATGCACTACAATGATATTGTACATGAACCAATGACATTTTATATGGCGGGAAACATGGCAACTTGGCTGTGCTGCTTAGGTTTTTCTTGTAGCCATTTGATGCTAGGGTGACTTGGAACCAGATGGGATGAAGGGCCTCCTTGGACCCCCAAGCAGCAAAAGGGTTTAACGTGTTAAGATTAAACATTGCATCTTCTCTGCGCAGCAAACAATCCAGTGATCTCTGTGGGAACTCATTGAGCTGATCCCTTTATTCTCCCTCCATATAGCACACTCTGTGAAGCTTATTACACATGCAGAGAGTTTTCTCTTTGTAACTGTTTGGGTAACTGTCTCTAAATACACACATGCACGCAACAAAGCAACCTTAAATTTCTGCAAAATTGGTTTAAGAAGGGGGATTTACTCCAGTTTTTCTGAAAAGAAAGAAGAGAAAGAAAAAGCAGTTACAGCGGCTGAAGGAGAACCAGCAGAAGAAAGAGAAAACCAGTCATTTTCATTAGCTCCAAAATCGCTTTTCAAACATAGGAACTCTGGCCATTCAAAGTCTGGATTTATTATTTAGGATTTAATTCTTTGTTTTCTAGTAATCTTAAGAAATAGGTGCACATTTGGGTGACAGGACTAAATGGGGTGGACATGATTAGATTGCTAAGTGAATTTTAGTTTTAGAGGATTCCGTTGTGGCACCAGTGAAGTTAGTGGCACACAGTGATTTGACAAGCCAAATCAATTAGATTTAATGGTTATTTTTAGTTATTCTGTACAGACACAGGAAACAATAGGAAGGGGTGAAATGGAAAGAACTACCTGTCTTCTGTGCCAATTATATAAACATTTATTCAGATGTAAAGGTTCAGCTGACTAATCAAGACACGATTTGCCGAGATCTTAAGAATAAAGAAATAAGGAAGGACTAGGCTATAGCAGTGATTGAAATCTAAAATCAAAGGGATAATAACTTGTAATTTTTTTTTAACTGGGGACCTAAGTGGGATTGTTGTGCCATTATGTGAATGACAGAATGGAGCCAGCAAGTTCACACACAAACCAAGCGTCCCACCTCTTTTTTATTACTTTTATCAAAAGGTTAATTGAACTAGAGTGGCTATTGCACATCCGGTTCCATCCCTAACTTTCTCTCACTGGCTGGTTTACACTGACCTTTTAAATATCCCTTTTTCCAGCTGTCATAACATTTAACAAGGCCCTGTTGAAGGCTCTATAGATTCTGCTGGGCAGGACTCCATGCTTTTCACTATCGCCTGGAGCCTAATTCTTGCTCTTAGCTCTCATTATATTGGTGCAGGTGTTCTGATGTGTCCCTGCATTTGTTCCCAGTCTCAATCCCTTCTCTACCCTTCGGCTGTACAGATACTTCTCTTTAGTGTCATTCTAATAGTATAGGTGTTAGAAATACAATTATAATTCTGTACTTAAATATACCTCACAATGAAAAATAATGTATCAAATGCAATTAAACTGAGCAGTGTTGGTCAGACACTTGTGATGTTATATCTCCAGCCTTGGTTTTTAAGAATCTTGTAGCCATCACCCTGATATGTATTGCTCTGGAGGAGGTGCCATACTGGGATTTCGAGTTACATCTGACTGTATGTGGAAGCAATGGAATAAGCAGGCAAGTATTGGTTATAGTATAGTATTCTACGTCAGTCTGAAAGAAATTAAATTCAGACTTGCAGATGGCCACAGAAATTAATGCAACTTTATGGAGCCACATGTCCAACTTGTGGCTCCTTAAGGGTCAAATATGACCCTTCAAAACAAATTTAGGAGGTGCATGGATAATTTGATTATTGGAGGGTTTCCTTATAAGAATTTTTAATGTAAAAGGTGCGTTACTTGGAATAAAAAAAAAGCCGCAACAATTTAATTTCTAAAATTCCAATCTTCTTTCTTTCAATCAAGCCATTTTATGACCATAGATTATAATCTACAACGGCATTTAACAGTGCGAGGAGAACAGAATGAGAATAAGAGCTAAATAAAAACATCTCAAAAATTAGGAAAGGCATACACAATTTGAGGATAAAAAGCCTTACTAAAAAAATTTTAACAAAAAGATGGATTTTTTATTTAAGCACTGGAACAAGCATTCATGTAGCGTTGTGCCAGGAACTTCTAATATTTTGTACATAAAATAGCACAACACCAATAACACATGTTTAATAACAGGAGAGATATTGGTTGGGACCATATCCCTTTAACATGTGAATTAAGTGAATATTCTGATGAAGGTCTCATTTGATCTTTCAAGCTCCATGCACCAGACACAGTCCATAGGATAGCTACCCACATTTGTTGTAGTAGCTGGAGATACAATCACCAACGCAGCCTATGAAGCCTATACAAAACTACTTGATTCAGGGAATTAAATGGAATGTAATGTTATGACAAAGGCAGTGAAGACAAAGGAACCATAATTGTTTATTTTTAGCAACAATACAGAGAGTAATTTCTTGCATCACTACATGAACCTGCTGAGACGGAGTGTTATAACACAGACAATGGATACTCACTTTAGTTGGTGGAATTTGGAAGGCATTGGAGAGAAAACGCCAGAGTTAGGACGGTTAATGACAAACAGTGGAGGCTGAAGAAAATCAACTTGAAAACATGCGCTAACAATTACAGTGGAATGATAGATATTAGTGTCACTGAAAAATAAAAAATAGTTCTATACAATATGTCCATTTGGTCATGTGCTATTTACAGATTGTACATTAAAAAAAATAAAATAAAGCACACAGTTTATAAGTCAAGTTCTGTCCCTAACCTTTGATTAACAGAGGTCAGATCACTTACTTGCTATATAATATGAATAGCAGATGAATGGTTATGTATGCACTAAAACACGTGAAATTCAGCCTTTAACTCTGCAGTGCAAGTTGCCATTCACACGCACATATTAGGATTACAAAATGTAGGTAGAAAAAAATCCTTGAAAGAAAATAAGGAACTTGGGTGATAAAGTGGTCGTAAGACAAACGGCAAGTTATATTTTCCTCCGTCTGTTTAAAGGTTTTATTTTCAACTAGTTGAGACATAGAAACCCGAATATGGGCAACACTGGCAAAAAAAAAAAAAACCAACAAATACACAATGTCTATTACAATAAAATACATTAGACATTTAAATAAATAACCTTAAAAGCTATGGGTTTGGAAAGAAGATTTGAACCTGAAAGGAATTTTCTGCACAAGCAAGAATAGGCATACCTCTTACATTGAATGGTGTAAACAGAGAAGCACAAACAGTGAAATGGGAATGTGGGAAAACAAAATACTGACTGAGGTAGCAGTGCTCTGCTTAGTGCAGAAAAACTGGCTTATGGCTAAGACCGACCATTTAAACAGACAGCATAGTGATTTGAATTAAACAAAAAAACAAAACAAAAAACCATGCAGAAAGACAGAGCGTGCGCTTGAGTTTTAGCAACTTAATCACATTCCCTAAATCTTCTGCCAATTTTCTGCAGATAGAGTCCATTGACTATTTCCTTTTTTGCTTCCATGTTATGAGAATGAACTGTATGAAACAAAACACTGTACATGCGCATTTTCCCCATCTACAAAAAATATTTGCATAAAATAGTGTTAGCTCTCTGTACATGTCAATGAACATGAATTGTATATAAAAGAAATTGAAAGCCTCTCATCTGGTTTAGGGTCAGGAGGCGCGGGGAAGCAAAGGATGATCTACTATGAAAAACAAACTTGCCGTCACCAGCGCTATGTTCATATGAATTCAGCAGAAATCGACAATTGCATTAAACAAAATAAAAAAAAAAATAAAAAATATGAACTGGTTAATTTAAACATTTCCATTCCGTAAAAGAGTCAGTCAAGACCAAAACATTTCAGTAAGGTTAGTGTCGGTGCTGTAAAGCCAGAAAACCAAGGGCAACGTAATGAGAACAAACGGCCAAGAGATCCCTTCAGTGCATGCTGAAAAAGAACATGTTTTGGTTGCAGGCTTTTCACACTCTTTACCAGGTTCCAGGTAGTTACGAGCAACATATTTAAGAGTCTCATCCAAAAGTATAACTGGTAGTGAGAGTTTCAGCACCATCAGCCACTGTATCAAGTTCAGTGGAGTAATCTGGAAGATAAGCTGCAGAAGGAAAAATAAGCAACGGTTAGCAAAGGCAAACATGGCAGGTTTAGTAAGTTCCAAGTGTTTGGTTGAAATTCACTTACTGGTAGTGGTTCTACATAAAGAATGAGGAAATGAAGAGACATGGATAAGCAGATTGAACCCAGAAGCCACACGTTCTCCCACGGAGGCATTCTCAGCAATGACTGGTTTTCAGAAAGACTTGATGAAAGACACAAATTTGAATGTTAGGATCACAGTCAAGAACTAGAATATTGTTCTTTTTTGGGGGGGGGGGGGGGGGGGGGGTCAATTGTCCAAACACTTATTTTTCATCTGAAACCTTTAAGTCACATTACATTATAGTAGTTGGAACACAACAACTGTACAGCTACTATATTTGTGTAATTTGAATACGCCAATAAGAGTTCAGATTTAGTTAGTTATTTAGCCAATTTGTGATTTGGTATTTTAGCTATATATTAGATAGACGTGCACACACAAAAACACATTATTATAGATAAAAATCTTTTGGGAAGAAAAGAGGAAATGCCTAGTCATCAGTCAGAAGAAAAGACTTCTGCACTGCACACTCAATACCTGTTTGAACCTTAGTCTAATCTTCCATTAAAACTCCTGCTACATTCAGTAGCTTAATAAGGACAATCCCCCAAAAGTAGACACATTGGATAAAACAAATCTTATAATTTATATGGGGCATCAGTTATACTACAAATGTATTCAAAAGGCTGACACTTAAATTAAAGCTAACAGGAAATAAACATACCTGTTTAATGCATTGCACATTTCTATGGTAACAAGAACAGAAAGAGCCATGGTCATTGGATAAGGAGACTCAAAAATTTCACACTCCAAACCTTCGAAATCTGGATTTTCATCTCTGCATTGCAGGAAATGGCTCTAAAATGATAAATTTGGACAGTTTATTTACATAAGAGGATAACATGGCAAGTATGTGCTAACAAATATTTCAGTACATTTGACAAAATGCTTAATATGGTTCAGTAATATTCAGTAAAAGCCTATAAAAGATTGTATTTGCAGTTTATCACACCGAGTTTGGTGTTAAATTCCATGTGCTTTAGTACTAGAAGTTAAAGGACAAGGAAAGCTGAACTTAATCATACGGCCTCCTTATGCGGACTTTAGACTGGCGCATTCACATTATACCAAATTCAGAATGGTTTTCAGCAGAGGTGCGCCAACCTGGGAAACAAACATTTTGATTGATTTCTATGAGGGGTGCCAAAGTTCTGGGGGGGGAAAAATGCTAAAATGACTAGTACCAATTGATAGAAGGTAATTCTTGGCCCATCTTCAGCAGCAATAAACCACCATGCAGCTGCACCGACTGTAGCAGCACCAACATAGCCTAGGAGAAGACATAATAATATAAATAAATTGTAGAAATATGTCAGGATACTTGATGTGCCACTATACCTTTATTTCTGTCCCACTTTTATAGGTAATATTAAGAGGTGAAGGTTGAGATAATGCTGGCCTTGTTTTTAAACTCTGCCTTCTATGAATAATGTGGTCTGCTCAGCTTGCAAAGTTGCCACTGTCTCAGGTTAGCTAGCTACAACCTTCCTTATCACTATTCTGAGCTCTTCTGACACATAACTAAAAAATAATAAGCAGATTGACTAGCATCCCAGTATTCAAGGTATGAGGTGACTGGGCTCATAGCACAAATGAGATTCAACAGACATTGCTACAGCAGATGTACTGAATGACTCTGTATACATAGCCTAAGAGAAAACAATAAGCATATGTATTTAACTTTATTAAGTACAATAGAGAAAGAAGGTAAGCATAAAGGTACATAAACACAATCACCTTTATATTATATACAAATATGCTATGCAATAGAAGCAAACAGACTGCAGAATACGGTCAGGGATTTGACAAGGCGTTTACAGCATTAAACATGGTTAGAACTACAGCAACCTTATTCTGCTTTAGATATGCTCTGATATCCTCCACTCACAGGTAGAGGATATCATGAAAATATTATAATAAATGATAGGGACTTTAACTGCACCAGAAGCCAAGCAAAAAAATTGAGAAATTTTTCCCTCAAAAAACTTAACTACTTTACATAGGCTTCAGTATACCTGTAAAAGTTGGTCATTTGTTTTTCCTTAAAAACCAAACTCAATTGCCAATTACAAAATATCAAGTGTTTTTTGTCTGTTTGTAGGTTCAGAAGAAAAAAATCCCATAGGAGTGAATTGTACTTACATCCAATGGCAAGATAACGAAAGAAAAGCCAGCCACTGATAAGTGGCTCCTTTGGATTGCGGGGTTGCTTGTTCATTATGTCCAGGTCTGGGGGGTTAAAGCCCAATGCAGTAGCAGGTAGACCATCAGTGACCAAATTAACCCACAAAAGCTGAACAGGTATTAAAGCTTCAGGGAATCCAAGAGCAGCTGTTAGAAATATGCTATATAAAAAAAACCAAAACAGATAAGTCACATTTATAAAATGATAAACAGATTAAAGTTAACATGAATTTTCTCGTAGTCTGCAGTGCCTCTGTAGGTCTACAAGAGTAGATTCTGAATGATAAAATAGTTAACTAAAACAAGGTATTTATGCAGAATCAATAAACCTTTACGAAAATGGTGACAAACACTCTGATGAAAGGGTTAAAACATAAATCATGTATATCCTAAGCACATAGAATATGCATAATTGTTAAATGATGGCAAGATTTAAATTGTTATAGTCACATACCAAACCACTTCTCCAACGTTAGAAGAAATAAGGTATCGAATAAACTGCTTCATGTTGTTATAGATGGCACGACCTTCCTCTACAGCAGCCACAATGGTTGAAAAGTTGTCATCTGCCAGCACCATTTCAGATGCAGTTTTAGCTACTGCAGTGCCTGATCCCATGGCTATTCCAATTTCTGCTTTCTTAAGGGCAGGCGCATCATTTACACCATCACCTGTCTGTGAAAAATTAATATTTATGTAAAATTGTAAAGATTTTCATCTCAGATCTGTGAATCAATTTAAATCAGAATTAGAAAATGTATTTTACACCTTTACAGGCTTTCCATTTGTTAAATTTAACATTCGTGTCTCTGGTGTTTCAGTCTGGTAACTCGGTAATCCAGCTGCAGATTGCGAACGGTTACAATTTGCTACAATTAGTTAATATATTTCTCAGCAGCTCCTTTGGAATATTAGCAACTATTGTATCAATTCTAACAGCTCTCTCTTTATTGAAACTCTGGAAATCGACTCAGCGAGGACAAAGATAAGAAATGAAAATTAATGTTTCCATTTACAAAACTTGTGACCACTTCCCGGCGAGTTGCTTCAGAAAGACATAAGGTGAGAAATGAAATACAATGTACTGTTGCTCTGCGCTGGTTAAACTAGTGTGTTTGCTATTAAAAGTTTTAGTATAGTTTATATAAACAAGCTGCTGTGTAGCCATGGGGGAAGCCAAAAAGAAAAAAAAGGCACAGGATACACAGCAGATAACAGATGATCTCTATAGTAAACAGTGGGATTCTACAGGGCTCATCAGTTATCTATTGTGTATCCTGTGCTTGAATGGCTGCCCCCACGGCTACACAGCAACTTGTTTATTTAAACTAAAGTAGAGTTTCTGTAGCAAACACACCAGTTTTACAAGTGCAGGGCAACATGACATTGTATTTTCAATACATTAAAACATTTACATTGTTTGCAGTTTCTGTCCCTTTAATAACAACCTGGATACAAAATGTTGTCCCCTGGATGTGGGATTTTACTAGCTGAATAGCAAATGTGTTTATGTATTATATGGCATGCTGTGAAATGTCTGAACTACTGTTGAATTGTGGATTTATTTATTTTCAATAGCTTCTGAACTGGTCAGTATATGAACAGTAGTTTTGGTAACATTAGCATCTATACATCTACTCACCATGGCTGTGATCTCATCAAAAGACTGCAGAAACTCTACAATTTTTGACTTATGGGAAGGTTCTACACGAGCAAAACAGCGTGCATTTAAACAAGCGTCCCTCTGTGCAGCTGGGGACAGTTCATCAAATTCACGTCCAGTAAAGGCTTTGTCAGTAACATCATCATCTTCACGGAAGATACCGACGCGACGGCAAATTGCAACAGCAGTTCCCTTGTTGTCACCTGTAATCATGATGACTCTAATGCCAGCCTGCCTGCACATTTTTACAGAGGCAGCCACTTCTGTTCTTGGTGGGTCCAGCATTCCAACACATCCAACAAATGTCAAATTAGTCTAGAATTTAAGACAGGAAAGAACAGCTTTAGACTGTAGTGAAGAACGTCAAATATGCAGGAACTTTCATTAATAAAATATGACAACAGAAAATAAGCCACTGCTTTAGAAAAAAACACTTTCTAATATTAGTTAATTGAATGAGACACAAAGCAATGCCAATTCAAGTATATATAAGCTATAATTACTGTTATAGGTCCCAGGTTCCAGCAACTCATACTACACTGTTGCCATTCCATACAGGACAAAAGTATTGTGCATTTGTATTTAGATAAAGTGGTTTGTCTGAACTAGTCACAAAGCAGTAAAATTTAAATGTACCATACCATCTGGGAGAGCCTGGACCCAAAAATACAGAAACCAGTTATATTACAAATGCATTTTAGCAAGTGTTTTACCTCATAATTAATGAAATTGTTAGAATCCTCTAGGTTCATTTCTTCTTTTCTTGCTGGGTTATCATGAGTTGCTAGGGCCAGGCAGCGCAGAGTGTCCCTGCCAGTTCCCCACTCCCGAATGACGCTCATAATTTTCTGCTTAATTCCAGGGGTTAGTGCCATTTTTACGCTTCCAACTCGGATGTGAGTGCACCTGTCAATCAAACCTTCAGGGGCCCCCTATTGGTTGTTATAAAAAAGCATTAAAACGTGTAGATTTTTTGCTTTGTTTTCTTTTACACAACATTTTCTTTTTTCAAATATACAAGGGGGTAATATGGAACATGGATATTAACTTAGCAAGAAAAGTACAGTTCCTGAACTGCTTATCCTAACCACATATTTTAAAACCTTAGGACTTGTTTGTATTCACCTACTATTAGCATACATTACGTGATATGACCTCTTTCATGCTTGTCTGGTATAACATCATACTATTTCACTTACCTTTACAAACATTTTGCTCATTGATGTGCGACTTGGTTTATTTGGTGTACAGTATGCAGACATGGACTTTCTATCTCTTGAGAACTCCAAAGTAAATTCCTTCTTCATCAGTTGTTTTATGACCTACAAAAAAAGAGTCACCAGTATCATCAATTGCTTGAGTTTCTTTTCATAAGCAACACAAGGCTAAAAAAAGTACCAGTGATACGATCAAAATACGCTGAAGCCTAGCATGACTATTCAGCTTGTGAGGAAACATTTTAGCAATCGTACAGTACTATCCAGCTGCTCTGTCCCATGTACTTTAAAGCATTTTACTTAGAGTATCTTTATGAAGAGTTAGAGTACCATTTGTTTGCAAAGCATAAAAAGGGTTTATGTATGAAACTGACCGAGTTGCAAGCATTTGCACGTTCTATTCTGGAAAGCCCTTTAAGATCAGTGTCAAAGACATTCATCTTTTCAACCAGGCATGTGAGCGCAGTCTCTGTTGCTTCTCCAACCTTTTCATAGACTCCCTTAGCCTGAAATGGGGAAACAAAAACAACAATATAACTGCAAACCAGATAATTATTTTATTCTGTTGCCCATTACACAAAAAAACAGTAAGAGGGGGGTAAAAAGTGACTGCAAACCTTTCCATCTTTGCATATCAAGAATATAGGGTCAGCTATGTGCAGTCTATGATTCTTTTAAAACAAGTAAAGCTTTTTGGTTAATTTACTCTGGGCATATATACCTCCACAGCATCTGAAGCAAGAAGACCAGCTGACAGTGATAATTCTATTTTCTACTTTATGCATTCATACAGAAGGGCAGAGAATCACTGCTCTATTCAAATACTGCCCACCTCACATTTGATTGCTTTTCATTGTGTTCTCCATCAACAATAATTACACAAACCTCATTAAAATCCAAAGAAGAATCATTGCAAAGGGCACAGATTGTTGCAAGTTCAACAAGTCCATCATATTGGTGGCATTTCACCAGCTTGTCATCTTTCAACCTGTGAATAAAATAAAGGTATCATAAGAAGCTCAGTTAACAGATGTCGAATTGTGAAATACACAGTGTCTTATTTTATTTTGTTGCCCATTACACAAAAAACAGTAAGAGGGTGGTAAAAAGTGACTGCAAATCTTTCCATCTTTGCATATCAAGAATATACAGACAAGCTGTACTGCATTGTTTTATGCAGCCACTCAAAGCATGTTTCACAACTAGGAGTGCTGCAATTGTCACTAGCTTGTTATTTCTCATTTACATTTAGGGAACATATTCACAGTGAGCATCCTGTTTAACTTCTATTTATTTCCCTTAAATTAACAGTTAAATGGGGAACTTTTCGTAAACATCCAGAGGATCTCTCTGAGTAAGTTTACATATACATTTACAGAATTGATTTTCTGTTTTGGTTTCAGGTATATTAGCAGTTTGAGACATATTTCGACTGCTAATAAGCTTTCAGCTCAACAGCTTTATGATGTAAATGTCTGTGACCCTTTCTATGAACTTCCTGTATTCAGTTAACCCTTGGGTTGTTGAAATTCACTTGAGCAAAAACCTGACAGAGGTATAAAAATGTAAATATCTCTGCTAAACTGCTAAAAATAGAAAATTAATGTACATAGCAAAAGTGCAAAGAAAAACACCTCTGATGAAAATTTACATCAGTTCATTTTTGGGTTTAAATATCCTATAAAACTACAAGAAAAGTTTATCTGGGGCATACAAATCGTTTTCTGAGAATCTATATAGCCATTGATCCTATTGCTTAGCTAAATAAGCAGAGGGCAAATACATTTATAAAAGACTTACACTTCTCCCATGGGTGCATATGTGGAACCAGTAATGTTAAATTCATTCAGGAAGCAATTATCTCCTTCCACTCTATCCACAATAAACATCTGTAAAAAAGAAACTAAAATTAGACTTATGGAGGAGAAGAACAAGTACTGTACACTTATGCCTACTGTTCACCCGTTAGGGGCCATCACGTATTTGATGTATTTGATCACACATAGTATTTAAAGTAGAAATATGTGAGGTCCATCTCCTTTGCCATGAACAGCATAGTGTAGATATAGCTCAAGCTAAAACATTCCTTGATTTGGTCCCTATATAAATTAGGGATTAGTCGAACCCATAACTTTTGGATTTTGGTTGGAGAGTTGCACAATATAAATGTGGTGTGAGCAGCTCGTGTTCGGGGCTTCCATGTGCATAAAAATGATAATCAAGTTGTACTGCATCAACAAATCAACTTTTGCGAGACTATATTCAGCATGGAGTTTAACGGCACAAATATTACATGTTAATTGACTCTCGCTCAGTTCCAGTTTATTAAATGTGCAGTCAAGTTAAGAGAAAAGCTAGCAAGCATATTTAAATGGTTTAAAGAATTTTTTTAGAACACTGACTTAAAAATTGATAATGTGATGTACTAAGAAACGTTTTGTGGACAATAATAGTCTGGCATGCTAACTTTTTGCCCCCCTTGTTTATATAAATTATTACTGGGACATGTTTTGGCATGTAGCCCTGTTGATCTTTAGCTCTTTCTCCACGTAAACTGCGCTAACACTTCTGTGTGGGGCCACAACATATATTTTTCCCAGGGTGGTAGACATGAAACTGCTCACAGAAGCATGCATGTATAGGACTGCCATGCAGAAGTGGGTAGCTTGCGCCAACAAATGGCCTATAGCCATGTATAATAATCAGTTAGCCAATAGACGGCATTACGTAACTACAAGCGTGCAGTGAAAAAAAATTATCCTATAATCATTTAATGGAGATGCTAACCATCTATCCTGTTTACTTGTGCTTAAATATGTTGCTAATTACATTTATGAACTCTCTCTGAAAGCATGAGAAAATGAGCTTCTGCATGGTCCCAGAGAAATTCTAATTTCACATTATTCGGATAAGTAGGTTCAATTTGTTTATTTATTTTGTACATTTTTTCATAGCTTCATTAGCTTGCCCTTCTGGGTACATCACATCAATTTTTAAGCCATTGTTCTAAAAAATCTGGACTTTATTTAAACCATTTAAGGTGGTAGACCATGATATGCTAGCTTTGCTCTAAGATGAACGCATTTGCAGGCTAAAACATTTCAATTATGATTTCCAAACCAAAACTTGCCAGCAATTCAACTGGCATATTGCAAGGAGCAATTCAACCTTTCTTTGCCTAAAAGAAAACAAATGAAAGAAAAGCAATTTATTGCTCTAGCAATAGTTTAGGACAATTTCTACTTACAAATGAGGAACACAATCATAAGTGTCATGGATGAATGGTTAATTTAATAGTGAAGTGATGCAGCACAGGCTGAACGTCTAACTAATAAATGCAGAGGAAATATTTACTAAACTAAAGCACAAAGATGGTTACACTGTTCAAACGCACATTCAAGGTGACATTGACACAGCTAGGAATAGTCTGCATTCAAATGCCTTTGCTTTTCCCCACGTTTTTTCGTCATCCAACAAAATCAAAGCTGAAAGGGGAACTATCCCTTAAAATCAGATTTTTTTTAATTTAAAAAGCTTAATGGAGCTTCATTTCACTGTAAAAGCTTCATACGTTCATATAAATTATTGTAACATACACAGTATAAAAGGACTTAAATATTTACCTGCTTTCATTTATTTTCAATAATTGAAAGAATAAAAAATTGGTATACCATTAATCATCTTGTTAACCGCCCCCACAGCTTCTATTAAAATGTTAAATGGTCACATGCAAATTTTTTTTATTCAGTGTTGATTTCAAACTAAACCACATTGCTGTCTTCATGTGTGGTCCTTTGAACATCCATCAAAGTGGATTTCAAAACAGAAGAGTGGGTCAAACTAATCGTCAATGATGCATTTTTAATGGGACATCAGCAAACCCAGACATGCTCAGGCCACACTTAATGATGGCCTTAAGATGGTTCCCGTGTGTTGCCAACATGTAGCTAGCTAGAAAACTGAAGAAAAAAAAAAGAAAACGACTAGCAGAATTATTGGTTTTACACAGGCCCGGATTTAGGGAAAGGCCCCCTAGGGCGGCAAGATGTTAGGGGCGGCAAGAAGGCGCCCCCTAACATCTTGTGTAAGTTGGCTGCTCCTGATAGATCCGGCTGGCTTTAGGACCGCTCCTCCAGCCCATCTCCCGCTGTGGCTCCGCCCCCTCCCACTCCTCTCCATGCTCGTGCTGCTGCTGCCTCTGCTGTGCTGCGTGTGTCCCAGCAAGGTGATCTGTTCCTGGTATGTACATTTAATATTCCCCCTGCAGATCTGCTGTATATCGGCCATGTAGAGAAATATGTCATAGTCAACTTGCAGATTTGCTGGAGGTGCAGAATCACAAGTGTTCTAACTTCTAAACCTGTTACAGATTTTTTTATGTCCCTTTCCTGCTTCCTACAAAATGAAAACCATTTCAGTTCTTGTATTATAAGGGATAATGTACCCCCTACTGTAAAGGATAAGGATATTAGAAGTCACTGAGGGGTTCTATGGCCATATAAAGGCACAAGGCTGCCTGCTGAGTTATACAGGGAACTCTGAGTATCACTTATGTATTATAATGGATAATGTACCCCCTACTGTAAATGATAAGGATATTAGAAGTTACTGACGGGGTTGTTCTGTGACCATATAAAGGCACAAGGCTGCAGGCTGAGTTATACAGGGAACTCTGAGTATCATCATGTATTATAAGGGATAATGTACCCCCTACTGTAAATGATAAGGATATTAGAAGTCACTGAGGGGTCCAGTAACCATATAAAGGCACAAGGCTGCAGGCTAAGTTATACAGGGAACTCGGAGTATAACTCATGTATTATAAGGGATAATGTACCCCCTACTGTAAATGATAAGGATATTAGGAGTCACTGAGGGGTTGTTCTGTGACCATATAAAGGCACAAGGCTGCAGGCTGAGTTATACAGGGAACTCGGAGTATCACTCATGTATTATAAGAGATAAAGTACCCCCTACTGTAAATGATAAGGATATTAGAAGTCACTGAGGGGTTCTGTGACCATATAAAGACACAAGGCTGAAGGGTGAGTTATACAGGGAACTCGGAGTATCACTCATGTATTATAAGGGATAATGTCTGCTGAGAAATAGGAACTACAAAGATTATGATGCTGCCAAGATTTGACTTTTTTATTTTATAATAAATATTTAACTGATGCTGCGGCTGCCCACTGTAGCACAATTGACAAACTTATCAAAACAAGGGACACATCTCTCTCTGCATCTATGTATAAA